>NC_036860.1:26452881-26466587 GCF_002910315.2 Salvelinus sp. IW2-2015 | reverse complement strand
TGTGAAAAACTGAGTTTAAATGTATTTGGCCAAGGTGTATGTAAACTTCCAACTTCAACTGTACATACAGTACCAGTCAAAAGTTTGGACACACCCACTCATTCAAGGGTTTTTCTTTATTTGTYTTATTTTCTACATTGTAGAATAATAGTGAAGACATKAAAACTATGAAATAACACATATGGAATCATGTAGTAACCAAACATTTTTGGGGTCATAGTCCTGTTGAAAAACAAATGATAGTCCCACTAAGCGCAAACCGGATAGTATGGCATATCGCTGCAAAATGCTGTGGTAGCCATGCTGGTTAAGTGTGCCTTGAAATCTAAATAAATCACTGACAGTGTCACCAGCAAAGCACCCCCACACCATCACACTTCCTCCTCCATGCTTCACAATGGGAACCACACATGTGGAGATCATCCGTTCACCTACTCTGCATCTCACAAAGACACGGCGGTTGGAACCAAAAATCTCAAATTTGGACTCACCAGACCAAAGGACAGATTTCCACCGGTCTAATGTTTGAGGGGCTCCAGAGTGGCGCAGCAGTCTAAGGCAGTGCATCTCAGTGCTAGAAACGTCACTACAGACCCTGGTTCGATTCTCGGCTGTATCACAACCGGCTGAGATTGGGAGTCCCATAGGGCAGTGCACAATTGACCCAGCGTCGTCCGGGTTAAGGTTTGGCCGGGMTAGGCCATCATTGTAAATAAGAACCGACTTGCCTAGTTAAACAAAGGTTCAATTAAAAATACATTTAAAAAATGTCCATTGCTCGTGTTTCTTGGCCCAAGCAAGTCTCTTATTATTATTGGTGACCTGGGATTCTCTGCCTCTAACCCTATTATGGGGCTGAGTCACTGGCTTACTGGTGCTCTTCCATGCCGTCCCTAGGAGGGGTGCGTCACTTGAGTGGGTTGAGTCACTGACGTGATCTTCCTGTCCTGGTTGGCGTCCCCCTCGGGTTTGTGCCGTGGGGGAGATCTTCGTGGGCAATTCTCAGCCTTGTCTCAGGGGTAGTAAGTTGGTGGTTGAAGATATCCCTCTAGCGGTGTGGGGCTGTGCTTTGGCAAAGTGGGTGGGGTTATATCTGCCTGGTTGGCCCTGTCTGGGGTATAGTGGGACGGGGCCACAGTGTCTCCCGACCCCACCTGTCTCAGCCTCCAGCCTCTCTCTTCTTCTCCCTCTCTTTTCTCTGAGGACCTGAAACCTAGGACCATGCCTCAAGACTACCTGGCCTGATGACTCCTTGCTGTCCCCACTCCACCTGGTCGTGCTGCTGCCTGCAGCTATGGAACCCTGACCTGTTCAACGGACGTGCTACCTTTTCCCAGACCTGCTGTTTTCGACTCACTCTCTCTACCGCACCTGCTGTCTCTAACTGAATGATTGGCTATGAAAAGCAACTGACATTTACTCCTGAGCTGTTGACCTGTTGCACCTTCTACAACCACTGTGATTATATTATTATTTTGTTCCTGCTGGTCATCTATGAACGTTTGAACATCGTGGCCATGTACTGTTATAATCTCCACCCGCACAGCCAGAAATGGACGGGCCACCCCTCAGAGCCTGGTTCCTCTCTAGGTTTCTTCCTAGGTTCCTGCCTCTTTAGGAGTTTTTCCTAGCCACTGTGCTTCTACATCTGCATTGCTCGCTGTTTGGGGTTTTAGGCTGGGTTTCTGTTTAGCACTTTGTGACATCGGCTGATGTAAAAAGGGCTGCATGAATACATTTGATTGATTGAAATAAATTCGATAGTAGTGGTTTCTTTGCAGCAATTCGACCATGAAGGCCTGATTCACTCTGAACAGTTAATGTTGAGATGTGTCTGTTACTTGAACTCTGTGAAGCATTTATTTGCTTCACAGAGCTGCAATCTGAGGTGCAGTTAACTCTAATGAACTGATCCTCTATATTCCAAATAGGGCTATCTTCTGTCACACCACAACTGATAGGCTCAAACGCATTAAGAAAGAAAGAAATTCCACAAATTAACAAGTCACACCTGTGAATTGAAATGCATTCCAGGTGACTATCTCTATGCTTGTATGGATGTCAACCCCGGATTTGACAAATATCCACTTTGTTAGATCAGATTTGTTTGAATGTGCGCCAATCCGGCGTCTTTCTTCTAAGTTAAGAACACTGTTGTACAGGAGTGACTATCGCTTCCTAATTTGTCAATTCTTAAAGATCCCATCACAGGCAAGATCCCCTGCATGGCTTAAACTTGCCTTTACAGTGTTGAAGTAACAGTGGCACAATTATTCCAAAAGATTGCCTTTCTCAAATGAGTGTTCATTCAGGACTGCAGGTTGTGACTCAGTACTCAAGAGTATTCAGGTAAAAATATAAAATTATCTACAAATGATCTACCTCCAGCTCCATTTCGAGGACTTAATAAAAGAAGTCTGACTCATTGTGGAAACTCTTGCTTTCATCAAATGGCAAGCATTTATAACCCTCACCCTTTCAGCACTCTCCATTCATTGATTTTAATTATAATGTCACAGGCCTGGCCCCATCATACAAAATGACTCTGCTGACAAACACAGGCTTTCATGCTATTCTTTTCTGAAGCTATTCCAAACAAGGAAATAACAGGAGAGGGAACAGAGCGGTGTCGGCAACAGAGTGCTGGACTGTGTAGCACTAGCTAATTGGCCTTTGAGAGAGAAAGGCCACTAATGTTGCAAGAGAGAGTAGGCATTCTCATTTTGACACCAAACCCACCACTGGTGTGAGTGGCCAAAGAGCTCTATTTTGAACGTTTGCTACGTTGCGGAACAGTTTGTACTGAACGACACGTTTCCCCAAAACGTTGTTGTACATTCTTGAACAGACTTTGGAGGTACGTTTGCATCCATTTGGTGGGTGCGGCGAGCAGTGGCTTCGCTTCAAGCAATGAATGACGTATTTAAAAAGGGCAGTAGCCATGCTGACAGCGTTCCCCAACCCACAACCCCTCCCAGTTTTTTCAAATGGTCGTTCAGTACAGCACCATTTCCGTTTAATTCTAATCAATCAAATMTTATTAGTCACATGCGCCGAATACAACAGGTGTAGACCTTACAGTGAAATGATTACTTACAAGCCCCAAACCAACAATGCAGTTKAAAAAWATATGGATAAGAATAAGAAATAAAAGTAACAAGTAATTAAAGAGCAGCAGTAAAATAACAATAGCGAGACTGTATACAGGGGGGTACCGGTACAGAGTCAATGTGTTGTGGCACCGGTTAGTTGAGGTAACATGTACATGTAGGTTATTAAAGTGACTATTGTCGTAGCTGAATCAGAATTAGTTAGGTAACATAGATAAATAAGATGTTTTATTTACTTTCTTAATATGCTTATGTGAGATACTTGTCATTAGAATGTCTCTTTTGGACTTTACTGTCGGCAGTTGCATTGTTCCTTTGTTCTCTAGGGAAATATTCACTTGGGGCCCAGAGAGGGGAGAGGTCAGGCTTGTCTTTTACATGTCTGGGAATATGCAGAATATCAGAATGGAACATTGTCTTCATATGTGAACAGGTTTGAACATTGTCTTCATATGTGAATGTATCTGTTAAACCATGTGAAGGGCTCCACAATGTCTGTACTCCAGTCACTCCCTCCTTTTCCCATTGGGGGGAGGACTATGGCAGTGTCTGGAACCATTGTATTACCCCTCTGATGTTGAACTTATCTTGACCTAGTATATGACCTAGAGGCTCACTCCCCTCAGTGAGCTTGTACAGGAGGGGATGTATTTGAGATGGGAGTATCTAAAGTTGACAATTMATATACGCCATTGGATGAGGTAATGTTTTGGTACTATGAAGTACCAAGAACGAGATTAGAACCTCGTTTTAGAGATATAAACTGAACGATAATTTATAGCTAATGCTATCTGGCTATGGGATACTCCTCTCTCAAGTAAAAGGGCCTTTGTGAAGTTTCTGAGATCTGTGGTTTGTCATGTAAGTTGAGAGGGGTGTATCTTGGCTATAAAATATCTTTGTAMTCTCTTATAGGAACTCTCAGAATTCATTTATAGACACTGAATTGATCTGAGAGTCAAAGGGTGAAGCTCATTTGATTAAAGATGAAGTTTAAATATATAACTCTGACTTGTGTGTTTTGTAAACTCTCCTCATTTAGTAATACAGGAAATGACCACAACACTATGCATAGATGATAACAACAGAGAGCAGCAGCGTTGTAAAAGAGGGGGGCAATGCAAATACTCTGGAATGCCATTTGATTACATGTTCAGGAGTCTTTTGGCTTGGGGGTAGAAGCTGTTTAGAAGCCTCTTGGACCTAGACTTAGCGCTCCGGTACCGCTTGCCATGCGGTAGCAGAGTGAACAGTTTATGACTTGGGTGGCTGGAGTCTTTGATCATTTTTAAGGCCTTCCTCTGACACCGCCTGGTATAGAGGTCCTGGATGGCAGGAAGCTTAGCACCAGTGATGTACTGGGCCATTCGCACTACCCTTTGTACTGCCTTGCTGTCAGAGGCCGAGCAACAAGTAAGGAAGTCAGAATGCTCAAGTCAGGATGCTCTCGATGGTGCAGCTGTGGTGCAGCTGTAGAACCTTTGAGGACGTGAGGACCCATGCCAAATCTTTTCAGTCTCCTGAGGGGGAAAAGGTTTAGTCGTGCCCTCTTCATGACTCTCCTGGTGTGCTTGGACCATGTCAGTTTGTTGGGGATGTGGACCCCAAGGAACTTGGAGCTCTCAACCTGCTCCACTGCAGCCCCGTCGATGAGAATGGGGGCGTGCTGGTCCTCTTTTCCCTGTAGTCCACAATTATCTCCTTTGTCTTGTTCACATTGAGGAAGAGGTTGTTGTTCTGGCTCCACACGGCCAGGTCTCTGACCTCCTCCCTATAGGCTGTCTCGTCATTGTCGGTGATCAGGCCCTACCASTGTTGTGTCATCAGAAAACGTAATGATGGTGTTGGAGTCGTGTCTGGCGTGCAGTAATGAGTGAACAAAGAGTACAGGAGGGGACTGAGCACGCACCCCGGAGGGGCTCCTGTGTTGAGGATCAATGTGGCAGATGTGTTGTTACCTACCCTTACCATGGGGCGTCCTGTCAGGAAGTCCATGATCCAGTTGCAGAGGTCCTGTTTAGTCCCAGGGTCCTTAGCTTATTGATGAGCTTTGAGGGCACTATGTGTTGCACGCTGAGCTGTAGTCAATGAATATCATTCTCACATACAGTGGGGAGAACAAGTATTTGATACACTGCCGATTTTGCAGGTTTTCCTACTTACAAAGCATGCAGAGGTCTGTACTTTCTATCATAGGTACACTTCAACTGTGAGAACGGAATCTAAAACAAAATCCAGAAAATCACATTGTAGATATTTAAGTAATTAAATTGCATTTTATTGCATGACATAAGTATTTGATTACCTACCAACCAGTAAGAATTCCGGCTCTCACAGACCTGTTAGTTTTTCTTTAAGAAGCCCTCCTGTTCTCCACTCATTACCTGTAAATGCACCTGTTTGAACTCGTTACCGTGTATAAAGAACACCTGTCCACACACTCAATCAAACAGAACTCCAACCTCTCCACAATTGGCCAAGAACAGAGAGCTGTGTAAGGACATCAGGGATAAAAATTGTATACCTGCCACACGGCTGGATGGGCTACAGGACAATAGGCAAGCAGCTTGGTGAGAAGGCAACAACTGTTTGGCGCAATTATTAGAAAAGGAAAGAAGTTCAAGAATGACGGTCAATCACCCTCAGTCTGGGGCTCCATGCAAGATCTCACTCGTGGGGCATCAATGATTTCATGAGGAAAGGTGAGGGATCAGCTCAGAACTACACGGCAGGACCTGGTCAATGACCTGAAAGAGCTAGGACCACAGTTCTCAAAGAAAAACCATTATGTTAACACACGTACGGCCGTCATGGATTAAAATCCTGCAGCGCACGCAAGGTCCCCCTGCTCAAGCCAGCGCATGTCCAGGGCCCGTCTGAAAGTTTGCCAATGACCCATCTGGATTGATCCAGAGAGGAGAATGGGGAGAATCGGTGGTCTGATGAGACAAAAATAGGCTTTTTGTCTAAAACTCCACTCGCCGTGTTTGAGAGGAAGAAGAAGATGAGTACAACCCAAGACACACCATCCCCATGAAGCATGGATGTGAATCATTCTTTGGGGATGCTTTTCTGCAAAGGGACAGACGACTGCACCGTATTGAGGGGAGGATGGGACGGGGCCCTATAATCGCAAGATCTTGGCCAACAACCTCCTTCCCTCAGTAAGAGCATTGAAGATGGGTGTCGTGGCTGGGTCTTCCAGCATGACAACGACCCGAAACACCAAGCCAGGGCAACCTAAAGGAGTGGCTCCGAAATAAGCATCTCAAGGTCCAATCTTTGGAGGGAGCTGAAAGCTCCGATTGCCCCAGCGACAGCCCGGAAACCTGAAGCGATCTGGTGGCTGTATGTGCACTGAATCCGAGTGAGCCCAACTGCACTCGTCAGGGTGTGCCAACCTGGTCAAGAACTACAGGAAACATATGATCTCTGTAATTGCAAACAAAGGTTTCTGTACCAAATATGTAAGTTCTGCTTTTTCTGATGTATCAAATATTTATGTCATGCAATAAAATGCAAATTAATTACTTAAAAATCATACAATGTGATTTTCTGGATTTTTTGTTTTAAGATTCTGTGCTCTACGAGCCACATTTGAAGTGGTACCTAATGAAAAAATGGGAAAAAATTGACAGACTCTGATGACATGCTTTGGAAAGTAGGAACAAACCGCGAAAATGCGGCAGTGGTTAATAAATATCTTTTTTCTAGTCCCCACTGTTAGGTGTTCTCTTTTGTCCAGTGTGGAAAAGACGCAGTGTGGAGTGCGAATAGGAGATTGCATCAATCTGTGGAGTCTAGGTTAGTGGGGCGGTAATGGAAACAAATCGAGTGGGTTCTTAAGAGTTTCTCTGGGTTACTAATGGTGTTGGATAGTGAGAAGCCATGACCAGCCTTTCAAAAGCCTTTTCATGGCTTACAGACATGAGTTTACGGGGTCGAAGTCATTTAGGCAGGTTACCTTAGTGTTTCTTGGCACAAAGCAATATTGTGGTCTGCCCTTAAAACCATGTTGGTATTACAAACTCGACAAGGAGAGGTTGAAAATGTCAGTGAAGACACTTGCCAGTTGGTCAGCGCATGCTCGCAGTACACGTCCTGGTAATCCGTCRGGCCCCGCAGCCTTGTGAATGTTGAGCTGTTTTAAGGTCTTAATCACATTGGCTGCGGATAGCATGATCACACAGTCTTCCGGAACAGCTGGTGCTCTCATGCATGTTTCAGTGTTATTGGCCTCGAAGCGAGCATTGAAGTAGTTTAGCTCGTTTGGTAGGTTTGTGTCACTGGACAGKTCTCGGCTGTGCTTCCCTTTGTAGTCTGTAATGGTTTGCAAGCCCTGCCACATCCAACGAGCTTCAGAGCCGGTGTAGTACGATTCGATCTTAGTACCGTATTGACGCTTTGCCTGTTTGATGGGTCATCGGGGGGCATAGTGGGATTTCTTATAAGCTTCTGGGTTAGAGTCCCGCTCCTTGAAAGCAGCTTTAGCCTTTAGCTCAGTGCGAATGTTGCCTGTAATCCATGGCTGGGGTATGTACGTAGGGTCACTGTGGGGACTACGTCATCGATGCACTTATTGATGAATCCAATGACTGATMTGGTGTACTTTTCAATGCCGTCGGATGAATCCCGGAACATATTCTAGTCTGTGCTAGCAAAACAGTCCTGCTTCATCTGACCACTTTTTTATTGATCTAGTCACTGGTGCTTCTTGCTTAATTTTTGCTTGTAAGSAGGAATCAGYAGGATATAATTATGGTCATATTTGCCAAATGGAGGGCGAGGGAGAGCTTTGTACGCGTCTCTGTGTGTGGAGTATAAGTGGTAGAGTTTTTTTGCCCTCTGGTTGCACATTTAACATGCTGATAGAAATGAGGATTTAAGCTCAAGTCCCAGGCTACTAGGAGCAGCGCCTCTGGGTGAGCGTTTTTGTTTGCTTATGGCGGAATACAGCTCCTTCAATGCTGTGTTAGTGCCAGCCTCTGACTGTGGTGGTATGTAAACAGATACAAAAAATACAGATGAAAACTCTAGATAGATAGTGTGGTCTGCATCTTATCATGAGATACTCTACCTCAGGCGAGCAATAGCTCGAGACTTCCTTAGATATCGTGCATCAGCTGTTATTTWKAAAAATACAGTCTGCCGCCCCTTGTCTTACCAGACGCTGCTGTTCTATCCTGCCGGTACAGCGTATATCCAGCCAGCTGTATGTTGATAGTGTCGTCGTTCAGCCATGACTCCGTGAAGCATAAGATATTACAGTTTTGCATGTCCCATTGGTAGTTTAATTTTCAGCGTAGGTCATCCATGTTWTTCTCCAAAGATTGCACGTTTGCTAGCAGAACGGAAGGAAGTCTGGGTTTATTTCGACCGCCTACGAATTCTCAGAAGGCAGCCCGCCTTCTGGCCCCTTTTTCTCCACCTCTTCAAGCAAATCAAGGGGATCTGGGTCTGTTCCCGAGAAAGCAGTATATCATTCGCGTCGGGCTCGTCAGACTCGTTAAAGGAAAAAAAGGATTCTGCCAGTCCGTGGTGAGTAATCGCAGTCCTGATGTRCAGAAGTTATTTTCAGTCATAAGAGACGGTAGCAGCAACATTATGTACAAAYTAAGTWAAAAAAATWATAAGTTACAAACAASGCAAATAAACAAAAAAACACAATCGGTTGGGGACACGTAAAACGTCAGCCTTCTTCTCCGGCGCCATTGTTACTAATTMAACATTCCATAACGTAAAAACGTACACAACGCAGCCCTGGTGATATTTGTAGGAGTGTGGCTTAAGACACATGCATTGTACAGTGTGTGCTTCAGTGGTGATTCAAAAGGTTCGGACAGCATAATTTTTTAAAAGTTTAAAAATAAAATAAACTGCTAATTAGATCAGTATCTTTCTATTTAATAACAGAACAACTCAAGATGTTCTATTGAAATAATAATGTTGAAAACATAACAAAAATCATGAATTGRTTTATTTTCAAACATGAAGTTTAGGAGTCAGGGTATGGGACAGCCACCTCTCAATAGAAACAGGTATATACAGTGGTGGAAAAAGTACTCAATTCTCATACTTGAGTAAAAGTAATGATACCTTAATAGAAAATTACTCAAGTAAAAGTCACCCAGTAAAATACTACTTGAGTAAAAGTCTAAAAGTATTTGCCTTAACAAGATATTGTGTTCTTTTTAAAATACTCTAAGTATCATAAGTTTAAATTGTAGTTGCTAAATATACTTAAATTAAATATCAAACAAAGTCAAATTCCTTATATTTAGCACAACCAGGCCGGCACTATTTTATTTTTTATCTTAGGAGATAGCCAGGGTCACCTCCAACAAATCATATATTAATCATATAAAACATTTGTGTTCAGAAGTCCGCAGAATCAAAGGGCAGTTGGGATGACCAAGGCAGAGTAATTACTTGTAAGTGTGTAGAAGTGAGCCATTTTCTGTTCTGCTTAGCCCATTCAAAAATGGAGTAACGAGATACTCTTTGGGTGTCAAGGAAAACGTATGGAGCACAAAAAAGGTACATAACTTTTCTTTAAAAAATGATAGTGAAGTTAAAGTCAGTTCTCCCAAAAATATGAATAGGAAAGTAAAGTAACACGAAATACTCAAAAAACCTACCTTAAGCAGTTTACTTTAAAAAGTATTTTTACACCAAAATGGGTATATAAACAATGACTTTGTAGTAATATTAATTTACAATTTCTGTTTGTTATTGCCATTGCAATTTAATTAGAATATAATCATGGGATGTAATTAAAAATGTTCTACAGTTTTGAGAATTAAACAGTTTTTTTTTAATCGTTTGTCCACACACAACAACACACTGTAACTGAGCGCTCAAACGGCATTAAGAAGGAAAAATAAAGTCCACCAAATTAACTTTTAACAAGGCACACCTGTTTAATTGAAATGTATTCCAGGTGACTACCTCTGAAGCCTGGTTTTAAGAGAAAATGCCAAGATTGGTGCAAAAGCGGTCATCAAGGCAAAGGATCTATCCACTCCTAACAGATAATACGAAAGGAAATCTCAAAATTATCTACACACTATAATAATTCATACATTCCATCGATTGTTTAAACACTTTTTTTGGTTCACACTAACAGATAAAACAGATTGCATCTCCTTCAACAATTTGTGTTCATAACTATCCAATCAGTTTTTAAACACGAATCTAAGATATATCTACCTAACATAATTGCTAACCTCAATGTAAGAAAATCACTGTTATCAACATCAAAATAAACTTTGAAAAAAACTGGAATGAGTGCCAACACTAATTGAAAATTGGCAGACTAAGTATAAATTTATAATTTACATAGATCCTCCATACAACAATACCTGATGTAAGTCAACCTACAGATTAGCCCACCTTTTCAACATGTCAGTTTATTATTTATACAACAAGTAGTGGACGGTGCGTAGTGTTAATAATTTTTGCTATGAGTTTTGTCCAGTGTTTGTCAAATTGCAGTTAGTAGGCAGATTCCCAAATTAGAGCGCAAGGCCGATTGTTTACAGATGAGCAAGCGTAACATGTCTCTTATATTGGCGGATGTACATAACCATAAATAGAGTTGCAATTCTCTCATTCTCTCTCTTTCCCACCTGTGGTTATGGGATATTGTTCTATGTTTAGATCGTTGCCCTGTTCGCACTACTCACATTGGTCTACTCACGGGTAGTTTCTTTTTTGTATACTTCTATTCTCTCTCCTCTCTGCCTTTAAGTTTTTCACCCTTTCATTTTCAAACTTACTGTTGGAACTTGAAGTTACCGCTGCGCCTTGTCCCGGACCATTCATTACTACGTCTCAAACATCGTGACAGGAGTTGTTCTCTTACTGTAATATTAAGTCCTGATCCTGGCATGCCAAATCCTGGCCTGTTGGGCCTACTACCAGTTATCTTTCTCTCTTTACGCAATAAAACACAAGATTATCCCTTTATAATTCCGTGGTACTCACTTTTAGTTATTACAGTATGAAAGAATACAATTGAACAACGCTGAATAAAAATATAATACTTTCTCTTCCAACGACTTGAGTGCGTGGCCCACAATGTTGGCTATTCTGTGTTGATGGGTTAACAAAGAATAACAGGTCTGTCTCACTAATGCTCTCTCTCGGTTATTATTAGAGTTATTCATAGTTTATACTTTTAGATTCTCTTTTCTCTACAAACATCGGGGCTATATGGTTTTTTAATTTTTTAAATACATTGTAAGGCTGCAATCTGATGAGACTAATGATAATGCTTGAAAGGCAATGAGCTCTGCTTTGTTTTTTGTCGGGCAGGCTGTACACACTCCAAAAGTCCTCCTCATTCACAAATTTGCAAGCACTTTGATAATGCCTAAAAATTTTCATGTTGATAAACCTATTGGACTATTTCTTTAACATTAAATAATTGTGCAGTCCAATACGCACAAGGCAGTACGGCTTAAATAAGCGCAAATGTTTTTACCAATTAGCGGGAAAAATCACCCTTCCTACTCCACAAAAAGATGAACGCAACACATGCAATTTTGACATGTATAAAGGTGCATTTCATATGGGGAATTTATCTCCCAAAACTTGAACACTCACTCGCGCCTTATATATGCCCAGTTTAGGCTCTCCTTCATATCTCAACCTCTTGTTCAAAAAATGGTGTAAAATTCAATTTTTGAGCATTTTGATGTCTCTTAAGGCATTTTTGAAGGACAGTATTTATTATCTTGGAACCACTGTTTAGGTTTGTGTATTAACAACAACCTTTAAACTTAAAGCAACATATAGCCCTAATGGGCCTAGCTAAACAGTGAGCGGTGTACTTGTAGGAATTAGATTTCAATAACACCAAAGTAACTATGAAAAAAAATAAGGCATAGAGAATATCAAATATTTGTTCTAAACATGGTGTAAATAAGCTGGGCATAAGAGTTTATACAACACAAAGTTAGAATACCAGAGTAGTAAAAACTAACTCACTAACCATAACATTGAACAATAAAACAAGAAGGCATAACAGTAGATGGACATGGCTAAAGTATTACGCTAATTAGCTTGTCACCCTCCAGAAATATTTGGCTTTAGGGATTTTAATTCTGGTCTTTCCAATGGTATCGTTGCTTGAGATTTTGGTTGTTGTTATTTTCTGTCCAGGGGAACAAATACGGTGCTCATCTCCAATCTTTATTATATGGCCCAGGATCAGGCACATAGTAGTACGCGCCCTGCGATTTCTTCTTCAAACACATGGGGGGCTCAGCGACAGACATTATACTATCTAAGCCACATTAAAATAGTTGAAATTTGGACAACGTTTTTCTTCTAACTCGGCTCTGGGTTTTATTCTCAATCCTCACCCTCAGGCCAGTAGCTCTCTCCTATATCCTCTCTCTCTCTTCTCTCTCACTTCTCTCGTGTAATTAACTTTCCTCTTCCAATCATCACATCAAACACACAAGGAGAAAAAGGAGAGATGGCTTTCTTTAACCACACAGGAATGTAACTTATCCGTCCAGCCTGGCTGGTTGGGATTCAACCACGGTTGATACCAAACTGCTTGTCTCCAGTCTCTCACATTATCGGTGCTAGCATATATACTCTTTTCTTTCGCTTGCTGTTTTGATGCATGGTGCATGATAATCCCGTTCCATTCGATCACATCAAAACAAAGTCTACCCACCGTATGGAAATGAACCAATTTCATATACTCAAATGCACATTATTTCTGACGTGCTTGAAAGTATTCTATGCTCTTCTCCACCTTACTTCCACCCTTGTTTCCGATTCTTCATCGATATTACCTTCGTTAATTACCCGCCCAGTTGTGCCAAGCCAAGTGACATGTTAGGAATTAGATTAGGAACAGCATAAGAACACAAATAAAAGTTGACATATTTTTTACAATGTTAATGATGGTGTGACATTTGGTATATGCAATCAATAAGTTAAACTCGCACATTACCCACTCCATTACCTCCCTACAGGACCAGCTATCTCAAAAAGGAAGCGATATAGATTTTAAAGATACTATTTAGTTCAAAAGAATTGTCATATTTAATGTTATTTTGATTTAAAATCACAAACTAAGTGTTGTGTGACCATAACTAGTGAATTTGTTAAGATCATAATAGGTTAGTACAAAAGGGAAAATAAATTAACTAATATGTGTTGGTTGTTACCAATGTGTTTTTGTTCTATCATACACTTTGGTTGAAGACATCTCCTTTTCTGTGTTGCAACCCATTAGGTCACATAAATCTTGCTGCTGTGTTTTATGTGCAACCCGACTGTGAGGTATTGGTCATCTTATGACGGCAATACGATATTAAGGGGTATCTCTATCAACAATTTAGTAAGTTTTATGGTATTATTCCCAGAAAGGTAGTCGGCTTAAATGGGTGAACCTTTCTCACAAGGTTTTTGAGAGAGTATCTCTGTTTCTCTTCTCTCCTTCCCTACCTCT
Organism: Salvelinus sp. IW2-2015; assembly: GCF_002910315.2. NCBI lineage: Eukaryota > Metazoa > Chordata > Actinopteri > Salmoniformes > Salmonidae > Salvelinus > Salvelinus sp. IW2-2015. The sequence continues at coordinate 26,453,003 of NC_036860.1, read as the reverse complement.
CATTAATTGACTCACACCGGCCACCACATTTATCACACCATGCCATAGCCACTTTGCTCTACCTCCACCTTTCGATTGTTCGCTAATGCTGGGATCTCACATCTCTTGGACTCGCCTCATCT
>NC_036860.1:26416802-26452856 GCF_002910315.2 Salvelinus sp. IW2-2015 | reverse complement strand
GATGTAGCAACTACAGATTGCCCCTTTAAGTCTATCAAAAGTGTGCGAGTTTGAGCATATGTCCATTAGGCCTATGGATTTATATTTTTTAATCAGCATGAATTAGATTGAGCAATAAAAGCCCCGCTTTTTGCAATCGCTTACATGTAACGGATTACATGTAATCCGTTACTCCCCAACCCTGGGAGTAACAACTAGGGCTGTGGCGGTCACGAAATTTAGTCAGCCGGTGATTGTTAAGCAAATAAGTGTCGGTCTTACGGTAATTGACCGTTAATTAACAAACACATTTAGCATCTCCTGGCTTCCACACACAGCCTACAAGCCATTTAAAAAAAGTATCTAATAAATCCATGTAATATAGCCTACACCTTCACAATGAATCCATTATTTATTTTAGGCAGGTCTAAAGAAGCATGATATGAAGAAAATGTATTCTATTTCAGAAGAAAAGAATAGCATACTCTGAGTTTGTCACGTCCTGACCATAGAAAGCCTGTATTTTCTATGGTAGAATAGGTCAGGGTCGTGACTAGGGGTGTTTAGTCTAGTTTATTATTTATATGTGGGGTTCTAGGTTTATTTTTCTATGTTGGTGTTTGTGTATGATTCCCAATTAGAGGCAGCTGGTAATCGTTGTCTCTAATTGGGGATCATACTTAAGTTGCATTTTTTCCACCTGTGGGTTATGGGATATTGTTTATGTTTAGTTGCCTGTTCGCACTACATTGTCATCACGGGTAGTTTATTCTTTATTTTGTATTAGCTTAAGTTTCACTTTCATTCAAATATGTGGAACTTGAAGTACGCTGCGCCTTGGTCCGAKCATCATTATTACGAACATCGTGACAGAGTTGTCCTTATGTTAATATTAAGTCCTGATCTGGCTATYCCAAATGGCTGTGGGCTACACTAGTTACTTTAGCAAACAAGATATCCTTATAATTCCGTGGTACTATTTTAGATTATTTTACAGTATGAAGAARACAATTGAACAACGCTGAATAAAATATAAATATTTTCTCCAAACGACTTGAGTGCGTGCCCACATGTGGCTATTCTGTGTTGAGTGGTTAACAAAGAAAAGGTACTGCTATATGGTTAATTTAGAGTTATTCATGTAACTTTAGTTTGTTCTACAAACATCGGGCTATATGTTTTTATTTTTAATACATTGTAAGGCTGCATGATGAGACTAATGATAATGCTTGAAAGGCATGAGCTCTGCTTTGTTTTTTTGCGCAGGCRGTACACACTCCAATAGTCTCTCATTCACAATTTGACAAGCACTTGATAATGCCTAAAATTTCATGTTGATAAACTATTYGACTATTTCTTTACATTATATGTGCAGCAATACGCACAAGGCAGTAGGCTATAAGCGCAAATGTTCCATTAGCGGGAAAACACCCTTATCAAAAGTGACCGCAAATGCAATTATGCATGTATAAAGGTGCATTCATATGGGGAAATTATCTCCCCCAAACTTGAAACTCACTCGCTGCTTATATATGCCAGTTAGGCTCTATACCCCTTGTAAAATGGATTAATGTGCTTAATTTTAAGAAGTTATTTGGCCACTTTAGTTGTGATACAAACCTTACTAAAACATATAGGCCTATGGGCTAGGCTACATGAGGTGTGCGAATATGATTCAAACAAGTCACACAAAAAAAGGCATTGTTTCTTATGCTGGGCATCATTCAAGTGATAATATCTAACTCACAAGTGATAGGCTAATACTGTCACCCGTCAGAATATTTTTTTTTTTTTAAATATTGTATTTTTGCATTTTCCGCGTCAGAATATTCTTGATTTAATCTGGTCTTTCCATATACGTGTGACATTTGTTTTGATTTCGAATGGACCATTATCATGCACCTGCATCAAAACAGGGGCAGCGGAAAAAATATAACTAATCTAAGCACATAAATAGTGAATGGACAACGTTTTTCACCGTGGTTTATTTCCATACCAGCCAGGTAGGCTATACTCCTGTTGTAAATATAAGCAATGAGCTTAAATATTAGGAAAGTTGAGAAATAAATATAGTAAGCCTTGTTCCCCGGGCGCCGAAGACGTGGATGTCAATCATGGCAGCCCCCCACATCTCTCTGATTCAGAGGGGTTGGGAAAATGTGGAAGACACATTTTCAGTTGAATGCATTCAGTTGTACAACTGACTTGGTATCCCCCTTTCCCTATAGAAAGCTGATGGGATCATCCTCTTTTTATTAGCGGCCATCACTCTGTTTTCTCCCGCAATCGCATAGCCTATAGAAATGTTGCGCAACATGAGCTCGTGGATTTTCATGAAGTGTTTGATTAGATTTTCAAATACATTTGCATTGATGTCAGAGTGATTAGTGGAACGATACTGCTGAGTACCAGCCAGTTATTAAGTTTGGTAGGCTACTAATGACCAGCAGCAGCATCAGAGCTTCGAGAAGCCAAATTACCGTGACTAAACAGTGATGTGGAGTTTGACTGCCTTCATGATTCGTAACCATAATATGGTCACCGCAACAGCCCTAGTAATTTTGTGCATGAGGCAGAAATGTGACTCGAGTTTCGCCATCAGCTCGAAGACAGTGTCTTAGAAGAGGGGAGAGAGCTGAGGGACGGTCCGACTGCGAGATGCAGACCATCTGATGCTCTTCCTCCGCTGAGACTGGCCATCAGATGCAGGCACTATCAGTCTAGTAAAATAAAGAAACCAAATGATTTAAATGTATGCTCACTCAGCTGTGCCTCACATGTAATACAACAAATTATGATATATTACAAGTGTGATCATGTACCTCAAGTTTTAAAATATAAATTTTTGAATGGTCTGGGATTAGCAGGGAAATTCAAGCATATCCAATATTCAGTGATAATGTATTGGGCCTATAGCCTACTGCACAAATATGTCTTTTTAATAGGTTAATGTTAAAAGGCTTATGTTTTTTAAGTTTAAAAAATCGGAGCGGTAGATCTTGGCCTGCATTTTGACTCAGAAAGTGATTTRGGCTCAGAAAAAGTTGGTGACCACTGCCATAGTAGAATAGTTGACCTATTCAATTGTTCAGCCTGTCACATTCTATGCAAGAAAATAATATTCCTCGAGGTGCATTCAAATTGCGAGTGGCGCACAGGGAGAGAAATAGGAATGCCCAGCCATTGTAGCCTACAACATTCTTAATGCAGTCGCGGGAAAACGCACCTTAGAAAGCAGTTCGATGGCCACTTAAAAGAAGATCACTGAGCATTTTAGTGTTACTAAGCTACACTTCTTTCTCAAATCCAAGAAATGAGTAAAATGCAACATTTTAGAACCTGAGTTTTTAGCAGCGGGTTGGTTTATGCACGTTAGCAGGCGCCAAAGGCGTTAAATGCATAGGGAAGACCGGGGCTAAATGTAACAAGGGTCAGGTGTAACAGGTTGGCCAACATTATATTCACAGTACATGATCCGTGGTTGGCTGAGTGCCAGTGGAARYTTTTTTGGGGGACACGTTCAAGTCATCAATACGTAGCCTAATGTTTAGACTTGAGTGTGTGACCTAGCTAATGATTAGTCCAATGGGGTAAATGGGCAATACTTAGCCTATTTATTTTTTTGCCACTACGCAGTTGAGCTACATCAGGTGATAATAATTGTTGCTAAATAGCACACCTGCCTGATAATATGGACTAATAAGTTATATTGGACTCATTTCTGGAGGGGGAAATTATATTTTAGATGTCAGCATGATTTTATTTTCATTCATTTTGGAGTAGAATGTCCTTTTAAAAAGTCACCAGAACTGAATATATAGCAGTCAATATCCCTCCGCGACCTGTAGTATACTGTGATGTATGCTTTTGTCTGTATATAGTGGCTGTGTGGTCCCAAATCGGGGATTAAGTGGCTCTTTTCCAAGTTTAAAATGATAAACATTGGCCAATCAACATTGGCCATGCTGTCAATGAAGCATGATTTGTGCCYCGCTCAAAACAACTGTTAACTCGGAACTGTGAAAACTTTGACAGTGAGTTCAAGACAACTGGGAAGTCAGGAATAAACGAGTTCCCACTGACAAAATAAGTTCTGAACGGTCATCCAACTCGGAATTGTAAATCCGGCCTCTTTCTCAAGCTACGACCTGAAGATCAATGACGTCATCATGATTCAACCTTGTTTTTTTTTCAAAGTTTCCAGTTGTTTTGAAAGCACCATAAATCCAGAGAATGCCAGACTTTGATGCCAAAATTCGCCCACAATGGACCGCCGCAGCACCTTCCTGTTCAAGTGAGCACAGCACAACAAGGTGAGTCCAAAACTGTATTGTGTGCTGCTGCATAAATGATGTAATATGCCAGGGAGATAGTATTACATTCTCAGCTACAGTATACATAAGTGTATGTTGGGTATTAAGATGTTAGTAGCCCTAATACTTTGGTATATTTACCCTTCTTAATTTATATTATATAGACTACGTCCGTCCTAGTTCGCTCATTAATGTCTTAATCGAAATTACGGATTGCCTCTCATCTGCTTGTCGTCCCCTTATGCCAGAGTTTGTACATTTCAATTGTCAGTAGAAACCACATTTGTTTAAGCAAGTCAGCCATATCAGCTACGTTTTTTTTAAAGGCAGTAAATGAGGCTGAATAAACAGTTTCTCTGCCAGACAAGGCTCTGCTGATAGCCAGGTATAGCAGTGGTAAGGTGTTGGGACAGCTTTATGTAGACCCTAACAGTTTGAGGGCACCATTTGTCACCGTGATAGTGCAATTAATGTATTGTGTAGTGGTTTTGCTGGCATGCATCACACTTTTTGTTTTTACCCAACCAAGATTTACATGCTAAAATCGCCACTGAGAAGGCTAATGTTAACTAGCTGGCTCATCGTTGCCCATGAAAGTTAGGCTTGCCAGCATTTTAGCCAGGTAGCCTAGTACAACTAAAACTAAAAGCGTGTACTGTATGACAGAGTCATAGACCGTTTTGGCAACATGAAAGAGATGAGGATGGCAATGGCTTTTTTTACTTGCACACACACACACACACACACACACACACACACACACACACACACACACACACACACACACACACACACACACACACACACACACACACAGAGAAATCAGTACCATGGACAGCCACATCATATTTAGCTTACGTTGATTAGACGAGTTATTCACAATTTCTGATAAACAAATAAAGGTCTTATATGTTAGATGGTTAAATAAAGAGCAACATGTTTTAATATTATTATATGTGCCCTGGTCCTATAAGAGCTCGTTGTCACTTCCCACGAGCCGGGTTGTGACAAAAACTCACACTCATTCTTATGTTGAATAAATGTATCGTATAGTGTGTGTGTGGCAGGCTTACAATGASGGCAACAAAACAACATTTGAGTGTGCTGACCATGGTGCTAGAGTGGGTACYCAGCTGGAGGTTGAATGTTTGAAGGGGTACGGGACTATAAAACGCTTGGGAACCACTGATCTAGGTCATGTAACTGTTTGTTACATGCAATATGCTTCGTGGACTTTACTGGACAGATGTTGCTCTCCGGTTCTATGATGGAAAAAACTGGTTGAATATATTCTGCCACTGTGTGACTGTTGTCTTCTTATAGTCTCGGCCTTAGGCCTATACAGTATATCAGAGTGGCATATGAACTAACAGGTTATAGAGCAAACATCACAATTATCACAACACATAAGTTGTAATTTGGCTTTTTTCCCCCCTGGCTTGGCTTCTCAAGTGAATTTACCCACACACCGCTACTGCTTAAACTATGATACAGAAAAACGTTTCTTATTGTGATATTATTTCAGTGTTTTTTTTTAAAGTCATCTAGCTTCCTCTTTGGTGAAATAGGACAGCTACCACAGAACTACAAGGAGAAGAAACAGCCTCCCTATTCAAGTCAATTATCCCTTATTGGGTGGACTGGCAGGACTCATTATATTTCTATGCCCACTACTCTTGAGGTCCCATCAGGCTCACCTCTGTTGGGCAGGCATGTTGTAGCACTGTGGTGGGGAAGCCCGTGCCTGTTCGATCCCACTTGTCAGCCATGTGGTTGATCTCTTCCAGCTTCTGCTTGCAGCTCTTTTGGGTGTTCAGCAGCGTCACCTCATAGATCTCCTGGATATCTGTGAAACACATGACGGATACACATTGGAGCATATACAATACTCAGAAATGTCTCTTGAGAGGAAATATGGATGAAAACAGCCACATGACAGGCCTTTCGCTAATTCCGGTGTAAGTTAGCAGACTTTCATTTACTGCAGGTCAACATGCTGCYTTTCAGATGTACATGCAAATGGGGGTCTTGGATTAAACCGACGATCACAGCCTTATTGGTCAAAATAAAATGGGGGCAATTTGTGAAATTAAATCACTGGTAGTGATATTAGATGCCATAGCAGGAGAACATCATTGACATATCTCCAAATGCTCTTGTCAGGTATATCTGGGAAACATTTTAAGGGAAAGAAGCTGAGTAATTCCAAACTCTGTAGTAGTACAATGCAGTTAACTTGCTCTGGATATTTGCATTGCATACGTCGGGAATTCACTCTCACTGAATGCTACTAAACTGAGTTATAAAGTACAAACAACATTATTCTATAGGGTTGTATCAGTGCTAGGCAGGTTCTCAAGGTAAAGAAACCATAAACAAACAAAAAGCAAATAGCTGTAAGCACTAAATAGATCTTCAGCTCTGATCCCAGTCCTTAGCCTTAGCAGCTGATAGATGCTAGATACTAGATGCTTCTTGATCGAGCAGTTGACAATATCTTTGACAAGGAGTCCAAGCTAGACCCATTTGAACAGCTGGTGCCACCAGCAGTCAGTTGTGCGCTGAAGAAGCTTGGTCAAAGCCGTTTTTCATTAAGTCTCAATTATACGGTGAAAATGCAGTTACGAAACTAATTTATTTAATTATTTTATCATTTCATTATGCTAACTAACTTTCCAATTATTTGGTTACCAAAATGTAGTAATAATGATTTACAAAATGTTCAGCAAATCATTCATGTCTTAAATGAAGTTATTATAAAGTGTTACGCCAAAATACTTGATGAACCAGTTCTTGCATAATGTATTAACTGTAAATTGCATTGTAGGCAATAGGCATTGAACAGACTTTCAATCTGTACATACCTAGACAGAGAAGCCTACTCACTTACATAAAACATTGCCTTTGAAGTGGGTCTTTAGCCAATAATCCCCTCCTTGCCAAAGAGACTGGCCTTTTTCTCAACGTTCAACATGCAGCTGGATTCACGGCGGAGTTGCTCATTGGTTGTGGAAAATAACATTAATATTTTGTGTGGAGCCTCGAAAATAGAATTATAATTGTAAAAAAAAAAAAAAAAACATTTAGCTGTTAACTAGGCAAGTTGTATTTTGAAGCTTAAAATCAAAGCTACCGGGTGGCGCAGTGGTCTAAGGCACTGCATCGCAGTGCTAGCTCTGCCACCAGAGACCACCAGGCTCTGTCGCAGCCGGCTGAGACCGGGAGGCCCATGGGGCGGCGCACAATTGGCCTAGCGTCGTCCGGGTTAGGGAGGGATATCCTTGTCTCATCGTGCACTAGCGACTCCTGTGGCGGGCCGGGCGCAGTGCACGCTGACCAGGTCACTAGGTGTACGGTGTTTCCTCCGACACATTGGTGCGGCTGGCTTCCGGGTTGGATGTGCGCTGTGTTAAAAAGCAGTGCGGCTTGGTTGGGTTGTGTTTCAGAGGACGCATGGCTCTCGACGTTTGCCTCTCCCGAGTCCGTACGGGAGTTGCAGCGATGAGACAAGACAGTAACTACTAACAATTGGATACCACGAAATTGGGGAGAAAAAAAAAACTAACAAGTTTTGTGGTTGGAATTGGGGTATGTATTTAGTTTGAGAATTTAGTTGTGAGCTATCAATTTGACAGATTGGTTTCATCTGGACTAACAAAAAATTGTTGTTCAGCAATCGAAAACCAACGAGTTCAGAGGGGAGAAAAATGTGAGTGTTCCAATAATCGTTGTGATTGAAGGATAGCGGGGAGGGTTATCGAATCAGGATCAAATCCTCTGTTCTCCAAGAGCTCATATTTGAAGATACTCAGAGTCAGTATTCATGTCTTAAGAAGAAATAAGCAACTTTGTCATGTATTTTTGTTATACAGAAATAAAACATGCCAAAAAGCTGCTGTGTTGTTCAATGTACAAAACTCCTGACCTACGGTTCACAATGCTCCCACYTAGGCAAAWAGAGTCTGCGAAAAGAACCCTGTGGCTTCAGGCTATTCAGCTTGGGAGAGTGGGAAATGTGGGGACCCAGTGTCCAAGTAGACTACACAAAGCTACATTATACAGTACCAGTCAAAAGTTTGGATACACCTACTCATTCATGGGATTTTATTTGTAATATTTTCTACATTTTAGATTAATAATGAAGACATCAAAACTATGTAGTAGACAAAAAATTAACAGGTGTGTCTTGTTAAAAGTTAATTTGGGGAATTTATTTCCTTCTTAATGCATTTGAGCCAATCAGTTGTGTTGTGACAAGGCAGGGGGGTATACAGAAGACAGCCCCATTTGGTAAAAGACCAAGTCCATATTATGGCAAGAACAGCTCAAATAAGCAAAGAGAAACGACAGTCCATCATTACTTTAAGACATGAAGGTCAGTCAATGAGGAAAATTTCAAGAACTTTGAAAGTTTCTTTAAGTGCATTCGCAAAAGCCATCAAGCGCTATGATGAAACTGGCTCTCACCAGGACCGCCACAGGAAAGGAAAACCCAGAGTTACCTCTGCTGCAGAGGATCAGTTCATTAAATCGAACCCACAAATGCTGATGCTTTAGATACTCAACTAGTCTAAAGGCTAGTTTTATTGCTCCTTTAATCAGAACAACAGTTTTCAGCTGTGCTAACATAATTGAAAAAGGGTTCTCTAATGATCAATTACCCTTTTAAATTATAAACTTGGATTAGCTAATACAACGTGCCATTGGAACACAGGAGTGATGATTGCTGATAATGGGCCTCTGTACGCCTATGTAGATATTCAAAAAAAMAATTTTATCAGCCGTTTCCAGCAACAAAAGACATTTACAACATTACCAATGTCTACACCGTATTTCTGATKAATTTTATGTTTTTTAATGGACAAAATAATTTGCCTTTATTTCAAAAACAAGGACATTTCTAAGTGACCCCAAACCTTTGAACAGTAGTGTATTTTGATTTGTTTAACACTTTTTTGGTTACTACATGATTCCATATGTGTTATTTCATAGTTTGTCTTCACTATTATTCTACAATGTAGAAAATAGTAAAAATAAAGAAAAACCCTTGAATGGGTAGGTGTGTCCAACCTTTGACTGGTACTGTATGTACAAAAGTATGTAGACACCCCTTCAAATTAGTGGATTTGGCTATTTCAGCCACAGGTGTATAAATATACACCAGGTGTATAAATTCGAGCACACAGCAATGCAATCTCTATAGATAAACACTGCCAGTAGAATCGCCTTACTGAAGAGCTCAGTGACTTTCAATGTGGAAGGGTCATAGGATGCCACCTTTCCAACACGTCCTTTGTCAAATTAGCTCTGCTAGAGCTGCCCGGGCAACTGTGAGTGCTGTCATTGTGAAGTGGAAATGTCTAGTAGCAACAACGGCTCAGTCGTGAAGTGGTAGGCCACACAAACTCACAGAACGGGACACAATAACTGTTTGTCGGGAGCTTAATGAAATGGGTTTCCATGACCATGTAGCCGCACACAAGCCTAAGATCACCATGCACAATGCCAAGCGCTGGTTGGAGTGGTGTAAAGCTCGCCYCCATTGGACTCTGGAGCAGTGGAAATTAGTTCTCTGGAGTGATGAATCACACGTCACTATCTGGCAGTCTGGCAGACGAATCTGGGTTTGGCAGATGCCAGGAYAACGATACCCGCCCCAGATGACAGGACAACGCTTGTGCCAACTGTAAAGTGGTGGAGGAGGAATTTTGGTCTGGGGCTGTTTTTCATGGTTCAGGCTAGGCCCCTTAGTTCCAGTGAAGGGAAATCTTAATGCTACAGCATACAATGACATTCTGCTTACAACTTTGTGGCAACAGTTTGGGGAAGGCCCTTTTCTGTTTCAGCATGACAATGCCCCTGTGCAAAAAACGAGGTCCATACGGAAATGGTTTGTCAAGATTGATGTGGAAGAACTTGCCTGGTCTGCACAGAGCTCTGACCTCAACCCCACTGAACACCTTTGGGATAAATTGGAACGCCAACTGCGAGCCAGGCCTAATCACCCAACATCCATGCCGAACCTCACTTATGCTCTTGTGGCTGAATGGAAGCAAGTCCCCACAGCATTGTTACAACATCTAGTGGACAGCCTTCCCAGAAGAGTGGAGGCTGTTATAGCAGCAAAGGGGGGACCAACTCCATGTTAATCCCCATGATTTTGGAATGAGATGTTCAATGGGCAGGTGTCCACATACTTTTGGTCATGTAGTGAATATGTGTGGAAGACATTTAATCACAGGTAAGACATTTAACAAGTTTAGTATAGTCTGTAACTCCATTCACTACTTGTAGCTGTATAGTCCYTTTGTTTGTGTTGCTGGTCTTAGCAAGCTTAATGTACCGGTAGGGAAGCCCTACAATATTATGTTTTTCTAAATAGTGAGAACACTCAGGAGCAGGTAATGTTGAAATGTAATTTTTAGACATGTTGAACTTTTCTTAAATGTATTTTGTAATTGACTAAAACAAGCAGACAAGAAAAAWGTATTTGAAAAAGGTCATGCTTTTGCTGTGAGCCAATGGGGTAACCTAGGTAACCACGGGTTGTTTCCCCACAGGCGGAAGGGGCCACAACGTTCTATCTAATGCRGACAGACTATGGCAGAAAGGCCCGTCTCTTTGGCAATGGCAAGAAGTGGCAAGCAGTGGAATGTTAGCTCAAGAGAATGGTAACCAGACTAGGTATCCACAGCCAAGAGGTGTCATTCACTGCAATACAGGGAAGTAAAGCTATTCAATTTAAACCCTAATCTTTTTGAACAAATTCCACCCAGGAGGATACCTCATTCAAACCCCAACTGTCCTACTTTGAAAAAGTRTGATACAAAACACTCTAGTTTAACACTGATTGGCAAACACCATGTTAATCTACATACAACACAATTTGTAGTAYTTCCCCTCCGGTCTTGTGTGTAATTTAATCCAAAAATAGAGGTTGATGTCTTGCACGTATGTGTATCTTTGTTGTTATAGCAGCTTCAGCTTAAGACACTCACTTTGCCAGAAGGCTATAGCAGGATTCACTTGAGTGGCGGATCCTTGAAATAGAACAGKTTTAGCACTGCTCAGAGACAGTAGGCTGGCATGCAGCCAGGCATGAAGTGTCCTCTTTCTTTGGCACAGTACCATCAGATGTCAGGTCACTGGATGCATTTTCTGCTTCATTTTGTCACATATGGGAGAATAGATCAATTAATTAATTACACACACAAAAAAAATGACATCAGAAAATAATAAGACTTCAAGACGACTGAGTCACAAATAATATTTTCACCATCAAACAGGCAGCAGGTAGCCTAGTGGTTAGAGAGTTGGGATAGTAACCGAAAAGTCACTGGTTCAAACATATGAGCCGACAAGGTGAAAAATCTGTCGTTGTGCCCTTAAGCAAGGCACTAGGCGTACATTTTCTCTCTGGGCACCATCAATTGCAATCTTTAAGGCATTCCTCGTCATTCACCAAACATTTCTTTAGAAAAGCAAACAATATAGGTTTGCACTTAAATGTATTCGTGTTACACTGTTGCCGGTAGGTGCACTTCATTCAGAAGCACTGTGCACCAGGTAGGCAAAGTGTACCTGTACAAAATCATGTACATGTAGACGTTCGTAATTCGTTCATGGTGAGATCTTTAATAATAAACTAGACACATACTGAACAAAAATATAAATGCAACATGTAAAGTGTTGGTCCCATGTTTCATGAGCTGAAATAAAAGATCCCAGAAATGTTCCATATCCACAAAAATATTTGTGCACACATTTGTTTACATCCCTGTTAGTGAGCATTTCTCCTTCACCAAGATAATCCATCCACCTGACAGGTGTGGCATATCAAGTAGCTGATTAATCAACATGATCATTACACTGGTGCACCTTGTGCTGGGGAAAATAGAAGGCCACTAAAATTTGCAGTTTTGTCACACAAAACAATACCACAGATGTCTAAAGTTTTGAGGGAGCATGCAATTGGAAGGCTGACTGCAGCAATGTCCACCAGAGCTGTTGCCAGAAGATTGAATGTTCATTTCTCCACCATAAGCCGCCTCCAATGTTGTTTTAGAGAATTTGTCAGTACGTCCAACCAGCCTCACAACAGCAGACCTCACAACCGCAGACCCCGGGCCTCCACATCTGACTTCTTCACCAGTGGGATTGTCTGAGACGAGCCACCCGGACAGCTGATGAAACTGAGGACTACTTCTGTCRGTAATAAAGCCCTTTTGTGGAGAAAAAACTAATTCTGATTAGCTGGGCCTGGCTCTTCARCAACYGCTGCACCCCTGTGCRTCGCAAGTGCTACACCAACTGATCTATTGTTTTATCAAAGCTTGAGTTTTGAAATGTAATATGGTCTGAGAAGAGCTATATTTTCAGGCCAAGGCATTAGCCAATATGCTGTGATAATGTATTAGGCCCGACTGCGCAAACCTCATTCCTATAGAACTGTTTTRATAAGGTCAATGTTACATTTTTWAAGAAATMTTGGGAAAAAATCTGAGCAGTAAATCTCGGCTTGCATTTTGACTGCGAAAGTGATCTTGACTCAGAAAAGGTTGGTGGCTACTTATATAAAGCAACACATTTCATGCCACCCATTCTGGTTCCAGTATGTATTTGACAATAAAACATACTTATTTTTTATTTTTTAGAAATAATAATAAAAAAACAGGAGGCCTGTCCAAGGGTGGAATCAAGCCATCGACATTGCGATCCGGAAACTGACGCGGCATGCTACCAACTACTCAAGAAAGTCACTTGGGGAAGTCAGTATACTTGCTTACCAGTGTCAGGATCACTACACTACTCCTCCTTTGAAGATACAATATTAGGTTTCATGTAACCATGTGACTGTGAAGCTACCCAAACATTCGCTATCAGGGATGCCGCCTCTTAACTGCCGGTCCTTTCACTTCTGACGTCATAGTAATGAACAAGAGGGAGAGGAGTGTCACGTTCCTGACCTGTTTCTGTGTGTTTTTGTTATGTGTTAGTCGGTCAGGGCGTGAGTGTGGGTGGGCATTCTATGTTATGTGTTTCTATGTTGGTTAATGGGTGACCGATATGGTTCTCAATTAGAGGCAGGTGGTTTTCATCTCCTCTGATTGAGAACCATATTAAGGTAGGTGGTTTCACATTGTTTGTTGTGGGTGGTTGTCTTCCGTGTCTGTGTCTGTTTGCACCACACGGGACTGTTTGTTTGTTGTCGTTCGGTTTTGTGTAGTCTATTCCTGTTCGTGCGTTTCTGTGTTATGTAAGTTCGTTTGTTCAGGTCTGTTGACTCGTGTTTTATTTTTGTAATTCTCAAGTGTTTTCGTATTTGTCTTTATTCTTTAATAAATATCATGTCAAATTACTACGCTGCAAATTGGTCCTCCGATCCTTCTCGCCTCTCCTCGTCTGAGGAGGAGGACCAAAGTAGAAGAGCGTTACAGTGAGCTTTCCAAGGGTGGAATCGAACCACTAACGTTGCAGTCCTGAGACCTGCACGCTACCAACGACTCTAAGAAAGCATGCTCCCTTGGAGGAGGAGTCAGTAAATGTACTTATCAGCGTCAAGGGTCACTACAATATTAGGTTTCATGTAACCATGTGACTGTGAAGCCACCAAAACATTTACCTCTGCCAGAGAACATAGACATSTGGACTCCACTAGCCATACCCTGCTACATTACCTGAGCCATAAAGTAAGTAACTGAAATTCCAAGTCCATTTTTTTCCTCAGAGAAGCATTGAGGAAAATTGGAATTGAATGAATTGAAACAGAATTAACTCCAATCTTGAAAATGGTACGTGCTTCACTCGACCAACGGTTGGGCAATTAACCCTKATTGAAAATTGTTATGAAACCGGGTAAATAGAAATGGAATTGACCCCAATCCTGACAAATGTATTACTCTAGAACAYTGATGGGCAACTGGAACTCAGCCGAATTCACTAATTTTAAGGGATGTCCACACACTTTTAGCACATCCTTTTAGTGTATATTATAGTATATAAACGGTTTTGTGGACAGAATACACATAGTTCTGCACTCTTAGAATTAAGGGTGACTTGAGGAACACTGGGGATATTTGCACGTTTGGGTAGTTGAGAGTTCTTGGAGGAAACTTTGATGTTTCAATGGAGCAAAGGGTTCCTGGAGGAACCTTTTTGCTGCCACGTGCAGAGTATTTTGCCGTTGGATTTGTTGCGCTCTCAGATTCAGAAGAAYATGAAATACAAGTACTATTTTAATATCAATATTGAATAATACAACATTGACCATCAAGCCCATTATATTATGACTGTAGCCTCCAGTTTTAATTAGGAAAAGTTTTTTGTGAACGTATATATATATATTTTTTTTTTTATTAGCTTCAAATGAGGCTTATAGAGATGTAGGAGTTCCTCAAAACCTATGCAAATCCCAATGTTGGAAAAGTTACCACTTTATTTCTYTATGTAATCAGAAATGTTAATATTATTACTATTATATTAGATGATGTAATATGCATAAATATTCAAGGAAAATGTATATTTGCAGTGTACCAACTAAACATGATGAACAGGAATGACATTTACTTTCACGGATGGCCAAAAATAACTKTCTGAAAGTCACGCCTCCAATCTTCTGATAGGCTGCCGCCGCTAAAATATGATAATGTGAGCCCCTCCCATCAGAAAAAGGTTCCAATTTGAACCTTTAAATAGGGGTTCCTCTAAGAATCTTTTCCTCTAAGAATCTGAAAAGGTTCCTCCATAGTGCCATTCTTTTGAACCCCAAAAGGTTATTCGAGGCTCCTTTACGTCTAGATCGTAGACTAAAAAGCACAGTGAAGTGATCAGTGAGCTACACATATACAAACAGCATGAAGTCATGGCCAACAACGCATCATACAAAGCATTTCCATACACCACGGAGCATCAACAAGCTAAAAACGTACAATAATGTAGGTGGACTATTACTATTACTATTGCAGACTTTTCAAAAGAATGGCTACTGCATGTTCAACAAAAGAAACTGAACCCATGACAGGTTATCTGCTGCAGCAGTCCAGAGGTAACCGCGGACAAAACCCAAATMTACATTTAAATTGAGGTTAATGACAACAAGCAAATTTTATTCATCACAAGACGTTAGGAGTACAATGGTTCAGTCCCCAACACGGACYACTGTTTGAGCAAGTCCTTAATACACTGCTAAGAATTAGTATTTTGTTTTGAGTTAGCTGAGAAACTTTGTCAAGTTTGAAAGTCACTACATATTTATGTAACAAACCATTGGCACAAATGCCTCTTTTTGCAATTTATGGATTACAAGCAGGCACATACAAATACACACTTCATTGAACCAAAATGTATGCAAATCCCCTAAACTCATTGAGCGCCAAGTAAATGCTGAATTCTCTTCGTCACAGCCATCTTAAGATTCAATGTAATATTCACACGTTATACTAGCCAACAACACTACACGGCACCMTATTTAGTAATACTTGTATAGGTACCATATTCAGCAACGAACAGATTTAGATTATCTTTATTGTCCTACTGCAGGGAAATTTGGTTGCAGCAGTTCACCCCCCCCCCCCCCACAAAAAAACCACAAATCTGAAACAACAAAACAGGGTAAACACAGCATTAGATTGTGTGATGTGTTTCCCTGTTTTGCCTCTTTTAATTGTAATTCATTTAAATTCAGATATATTATCATATCATAAAATATAAAATGGCCTACCGGTATATGCAACTTACTGTAAAACAGTGAACTGTATTCAAACAATCAAAATGTTTCAAACTCATTTAAATAGTTTGAAACATTTTGATTGTTTGAATACAGTTTAGTAAAACTTTGCTGGTCTCCATGGACATTCTGAGTGCTGCTGGTCCCTTGAAGCAGTGTGCTGTGGGAGCACCAGATGCCCCTGCAACCAAACAGCAAGCCTAATCCTCCGACAATCCGCCTGTTCAACTCCAATACAGACAACGACATTGCACCCTGGGCAGCACACACACTCCGGCAGCTGATTTCTAATGCAGCCCTGCGTCTCAGAATGTGTTTAACGCTGACACGCTGCCAGCAATCCCCTCCGCAACCTCTCTCATACACCCCCACCCAGTGTATACATATGGGTGTCCCCAAATTTCATAGACAGTTGAATCTACCGGCAGGCACTGGCAGTGACATTCTTTGGCATGGGAGAGGTATGGGGGGCCCCTCATTCCTCTCAGTCCCTCTGTGTCTCAGCGTGCTGAGCTGTCTGAGGGATGGGGGGGTTAAGAGGACACTCACGCGTGAAGTGCACACTTGAGCCTGTGAGGACAGCTCAACAGTATATCACTTTAAGTGGTCACATATCACCGGGGTGGAGGGCCACTGGCTTCCACACAGGGAGACATCTTCCCTGGCTTTCGCACACGGGGACAAAACGGGGACAGAAAACAATCCCAAACTGAGGCCATCAGGATAGTCCCTACTCCAGGAGGATACATGCACTATGTAATCTAAAACTCAAGAGCTTGAAACTCAACCACAGCCTGCTGGGGTAGGCCTGATGAAGCAAGGGTGATTTAATAGCCTTTCTGAGATGGCTACAAAATACCGCCTTGGGGAATCACATGTCAAACACGTCCATAGACTTGCTTAAGTCTCAGAGGAGTGTAGCATGTGCATATTCTGACCTGTAGGGTGTCTACCCACACAGCCCAGAGTAGATGAAAACGCACTCTGATGATGAAATTTCACTACCTTATGTTATAAAATACATATGGTAACACTTTACTTAACACCGAGCATCAGAACACGTTATAACACGGTCAGAATCATGTCAGAACAGTTGCCATAACCTGTTATAATATGGTCATTACACATTTAGACCTGTAGTGACATATATTGCATTATTTTATGGCTGGTTATGACATCTACAGTACATAGGTTTTTACACTAACACACAAGGCAAAACATTCCATTACACCATAGCCACGTGTCAGTGAGTGAGTGAGTGAGTGAGTGAGTGAGTGAGTGAGTGAGTGAGTGAGTGAGTGAGTGAGTGAGTGAGTGAGGGTGAGAGATACACAGCAAAAAAGAAACGTCCCTTTTTCAGGACCCTGTCTTTCAAAGATAATTCGTAAAAATCCAAATAACTTCACAGATTTAAAACACTGTTTCCCATGCTTGTTCAATGAACCATAAACAATTAATGAACACGCACCTGTGGAACGGTCGTTAAGACACTAACAGCTTACAGAAGGTAGGCAATTAAGGTCACAGTTATGAAAACTTAGGACACTAGAGGCCTTTCTAGACTCTGAAAAACACCAAAAGAAAGATGGCCAGGGTTCCTGCTCATCAGCGTGAACGTGCCTTAGGCATGCTGCAAGGAGGCATGAGGACCGCAGATGTGGCCATGGCAACACATTTCAATGTCTGTGCTGGGAGACARCTAAGACAGCGCTACAGGGAGACAGGACGGACAGCTGATCATCCTCGCAGTGGCAGACCACGTGTAACAACACCTGCACAGGATCGGTACATCCGAACATCACACCTGCGGGATAGGTACAGGATGGCAACAACAACTGCCCGAGTTACACCAGGAACGCACAATCCCTCCATCAGTGCTCAGACAGTCCGCAATAGGCTGAGAGAGGGTGGACTGAGGGCCTGTAGGCCTGTTGTAAGACAGGTCCTCACCAGACATCACCAGCAACAACGTTGCCTATGGGCACAAACCCACTGTCGCTGGACCAGACAGGACTGGCAAAAAGTGCTCTAAACTGACGAGTCGAGGTTTTGTCTCACCAGGGGTGATGGTCGGATTCGCGTTTATCGTCGAGGATTGGTGATGGAGCGTTACACCGAGGCCTGTACTCTGGAGCGGGATCGATTTGGAGGTGGAGGGTCCGTCATGGTCTGGGGCGGTGTATCACAGCATCATCGGACTGAGCTTGTTGTCATTGCAGGCATCGTAACGCTGTGCGTTACAGGGAAGACATCCTCCTCCCTCATGTGGTACCCTTCCTGCAGGCGTCATCCTGACAGACCCTCCCAGCATGACAATGCCACCAGCCATACTGCTCGTTATGTGCGTGATTTTCCTGCAAGACAGGAATGTCACTGCTCTGCCATGCCAGCGAAGACCCGGATGTCAATCCATTGAGCACGTCTGGGACCTGTTGGATCGGAGGGTGAGGGCTAGGGCCAATCCCCCCAGAAATGTCTGCGGAACTTGCAGGTGCCTTGTTACCCCACACTTCCACCATCTCACAGCAAGAAACTGGCAAATCTGTGCAGACCATGAGGAGGAGATGCACTGCAGTGCTTTATTAAAAAAAATATATATATATAGTATTTCACTTATTATTTTAAGCCTGTACTCGATTGAACTCTGTTATCGTTTTAAAGTCACCATTGGCCTCATGGTGAAATCCCTGAGCTGTTTCCTTCCTCTCCGGCACCTGAGTTAGGAAGGACGCCTGTATCGTTGTAGTGACTGGTTGTATTGATACACCATCGAACGTGTAATTAATAACTTCACCATGCTCAAAGGATATTCAATATTCAATTAAATTATTACCCGTCTACCAAATGGTGCCCTTCTTTAAAGGCATTGGAAAAACCTCCTTGGTCTATGTGGTTCAATCTGTGTTTAAAATTCACTGCTTGACTGGGGGACCTTACGGATAATTGTATGTGTGGGGTACAGAGATGAGGTAGCTATTCAAAAATCATGTTAAAAACTGTTATTGCACACAGAGTTCATGCAATTGACTTGTTAAGCACATTTTTCTCCTGAACATATTTAGGCTCACCATAACAAATGTATTTTATTTTAAATGTTTTTTAAAGACTACATGTAAAGACATTGTATATTTCCCCACTTTTTGTCCCCCCCAACAAAGGGGTTTAATACTTATTGACTTAAGACATTTCAGCTTTTCATTTTTWATTAATTTGTAAAAATGTCTAAACATAATTCCACTTTGACATTATGGGGTATTTTGTGTAGGCCAGTGACACAAAATCTCTATTTAATCCATTTGAAATTCAAGCTGTAACACAACAAAATGTGGAAAAAGTCAAGAGGTGTATGCTAATACATTCTGAAGGCACTGTATCTCTGTGAAATGTRAACGGAGTACCGAGCGTACCACAATCTTTTTATTTTCAAAGCCTTTAACATTTTAATTCAGCTTGTGTCATGCTAATTTAGCTTTTAACAACTTTGCAGACGACCACCACAACATGTAAAATCCCTCAAAAATGCTATGAGAAAGCGTCAGTYCTCAGTGCTTATAATCAGATGTATTAGGTTACGAAATCAGTTTTTGGGGATATAATGTTAATGGTATGTTAGAGAAAGACCTGACTGAACGATTCAGAACATAAAAAATCCTATTGCTCTTGGTAAAATGTATTGGCAACATATTACTTGACAGGCAGTGTCATAACACGCTATGKCACGGTCATAACATGTCATAATGTCATAACAGCTGACAGCTTTGGACACTCTTGGCATTCTCTCAACCAGCTTCATGAGGTAGTCACCTGGAATGCATTTAAATTAACAGGTGTGCCTTGTTAATTTGTGGAATTTATTTCTTTAACTGAATGACAACATACAGTGAGGGAAAAAAGTATTTGATCCCCTGCTGATTTTGTATGTTTGCCCACCGACAAAGAAATGATCAGTCTATAATTTTAATGGTAGGTTTATTTGAACAGTGAGAGACAGAATAACAAAAAAATCCAGAAAAGCGCATGGCAAAAATGTTATAAATTGATTTGCATTTTAATGAGGGAAATAAGTATTTGACCCCTCTGCAAAACATGACTTAGTACTTGGTGGCAAAACCCTTGTTGGCAATCACAGAGGTCAGACGTTTCTTGTAGTTGGCCACCAGGTTTGCACACATCTCAGGAGGGATTTTGTCCCACTCCACTTTGCAGATCTTCCCCAAGTCATTAAGGTTTCGAGGCTGACGTTTGGCAACTCGAACCTTCAGCTCCCTCCACAGATTTTCTATGGGATTAAGGTCTGGAGACTGGCTAGGCCACTCCAGGACCTTAATGTGCTTCTTCTTGAGCCACTCATTTGTTGCCTTGGCCGTGTGTTTTGGGTCATTGTCATACTGGAATACCCATCCATGACCCATTTTCAATGCCCTGGCTGAGGGAAGGAGGTTCTCACCCAAGATTTCCATCGTCCCTTTGAAGCGGTGAAATTGTCCTGTCCCCTTAGCAGAAAAACACCCCAAAAGCATAATGTTTCCACCTCCATGTTTGACGGTGGGGATGGTGTTCTTGGGGTCATAGGCAGCATTCCTCCTCCTCCAAACACGGCGAGTTGAGTTGATGCCAAAGAGGTCKATTTTGGTCTCATCTGACCACAACACTTTCACCCAGTTGTCCTCTGAATCATTCAGATGTTCATTGGCAAACTTCAGACGGGCATGTATATGTGCTTTCTTGAGCAGGGGGACATTGCGGGCGCTGCAGGATTTCAGTCCTTCACGGCGTAGTGTGTTACCAATTGTTTTCTTGGTGACTATGGTCCCAGCAGCCTTGAGATCATTGACAAGATCCTCCCGTGTAGTTCTGGGCTGATTCCTCACCGTTCTCATGATCATTGCAACTCCACGAGGTGAGATCTTGCATGGAGCCCCAGGCCGAGAGAGATTGACAGTTCTTTTGTGTTTCTTCCATTTGCGAATAATCGCATCAACTGTTGTCACCTTCTCACCAAGCTGCTTGGCAATGGTCTTGTAGCCCATTCRAGCCTTGTGTAGGTCTACAATCTTGTCCCTGACATCCTTGGAGAGCTCTTTGGTCTTGGCCATTATGGAGAGTTTGGAATCTGATTGATTGATTGCTTCTGTGGACAGGTGTCTTTTATACAGGTAACAAACTGAGATTAGGAGCACTCCCTTTAAGAGTGTGCTCCTAATCTCAGCTCGTTACCTGTATAAAAGACACCTGGGAGCCAGAAATCTTTCTGATTGAGAGGGTGTCAAATACTTATTTCCCTCATTAAAATGCAAATCAATGTATAACATTTTTGACATGCATTTTTCAGGATTTTTGTTGTTGTTATTCTGTCTCTCACTGTTCAAATAAACCTACCATTAAATGTATAGACTGATCATTTCTTTGTCAGTGGGCAAACGTACAAAATCAGCAGGGGATCAAATACTTTTTCACCCTCACTGTAGACACAATACAATATGGAATTTTATTGAGTAGTTTGGGGTAGGCCTCGTCTCAGAGGAATGCTCGTCGGAGCCAGATGCTGACGACAAGTTATCTTATGCTGGGCAGCTGGCATCAAAACCCCCCCCAAAATAAATAAGTTACTCACCAGGGAGAAGGGACATAGTGGAGCGAAGGTTGGATCTAAATATTGAAGACAAGACAAATAGACGTAAAAGAGAATAACAGAACAAAAGTGCAATTATGCTGTAATGGAAAGTATTACGTGGAACGTTTATTACTGCAAGCACGCAGAGTGCAAGATAAAGTGTAACGTGTCGAGTCTAAATGAGGAGTCTGCATGTATATCTACCCAGCCAAGCATAACGTAATGATATACGCACAAGTAACATTAAACACTGACGCTATCCCATCCCAATGCTGACCTGCTGAATGCCTCAAATTGTTACGCCGATTTGTTGACAAGAAATGCTACATATACACATGCATGATGGCACGTAGAACCCAACCACACATGCTGTCATGCAATTTGTAAGATGTGAAACATTTGCTGCTTCGAAGCCAGTCGTGCATGCGGTAAACGAGCGATAGGGACACACGACAAACAGTGTCTGACCCAAAAGCCAGGTGTAATATGAATTACCACCACATGCATGAGTGTCATTGGAACCTCGGCAACTAAAGTAGCGATTGATAGCTATGTAAGGAGCCATTGCTGAGAAGATGTCAAATAGATTAGGTCTAACGTGAGGTGTAGCAGAGCATAACCAGCGACCTAGTTGCTGGAGAGTGATGGTGAAATTATACCTAATGTAGCTGCCGTGGTTACGGCTTCAGATAAAGGGGAAGATAGCACCTTTATTTTCCTCATCAATCTACACACAATACACCATAAAGCAAAAAAACTGAAATATCACATTTACATAAGTATTCAGACCCTTTACTCAGTACTCTGTTGAAGCACCTTTGGCAGCGATTAGAGCCTCAAGTCTTTTTGGGTATGACGCGACAAGCTAGGCACACCTGTATTTGGGGAGTTTCTCCCATTCTTCTTTGCATATCCTCTCAAGCTGCGTCAGGTTTGATGGGGAGAGTCGCTGCACAGCTATTTTGAGACCTGTCCCGAAGCCACTCCTGTGTTGTCTTGGCCCTGTGCTTAGGGTCGTTGTCCTGTTGGAAGGTGAACCTTTGCCCCAGTCTGAGGTCCTGAGCGCTCTGGAGCAGGTTTTCATCAAGGATCTCTGTACTTTGCTCCTTTCATATTTCCCTCGATCCTGACTAGTCTCCCAATCCCTGCTGGTGAAAACAACCCCACAGCATGATGCTGCCACCACCATGCTTCACTGTAGGGATGGTGCCAGGTTTCCTCCAGACGTGACACTGGGCATTCAGGCCAAAGAGTTCAATCTTGGTGTTATCAGACCAGAGAATCTTGTTTCTCATGGTCTGAGAGTCCTTTAGGTGCCTTTTGGCAAACTCCAAGCGGGCTGTCGTGCCTTTTACTGAGGAGTGGCTTCCGTCTGGCCACTCTACCATAAAGGCCTGATTGGTGAAGTGCTGCAGAGATGCTTGTCCTTCTAGAAGAAACTCTGGAGCTCTGTCAGAGTGACCATCGGGTTCTTGGGTCACCTCCCTTACCAAGGCCCTTCTCCCCAATTGCTCAGTTTGGCCGGGCTGCCAGCACTAGAAAGAGTCTTGGTGGTTCCAAACTGCTTCAGTTTAAGAATAATGGAGGCCACTGTGTTCTTGGAGACCTTCAATTTCTGCAGAAATATTTTGGTACCTTTGCCCAGATCTGTGCCTCGACACAATCCTGTCTCAGAGCTATAAGGCCAATTCCTTCTACCTCATGGCTGGGTGTTTGCTCTGACATGCACTGTCAACTGTGGGACCTTATATAGACAGGTGTGTGCCTTTCCATATCATGTCCAACCAATCGAATTTACCACAGGTGGACTCCAATCAAGTTGTAGAAATAATCTCAAGGATGATTCATGGAAACAGGACGCAATTTCGAGTCTCATAGCAAAGCGTCTGAATACTTACGTAAATAATATATATATATTTTTTTTTATATACATTTGCAAAAATATCTAAAAACCTGTTTTTGCGTTGTCATTATGGGGCATTGTGTGTAGATTGAGGAAAACAAATAATTTAATACATTTTAGAATAAGGCTGTAATGTAACAAAATGTGGAAAAAGTCAAGAGGCCTGAATACTTTCCGAATGCACAGTACTGACAACACTCATTCAATTTGACATCAGCAGATAGACCATGACTCTTTCCATTTTACTGTCTTTATCACAGTCTTTGTTACACTCACTAGTCTCCATATGTTTCCTTCAACTAGGACCCTTTTACTCTTCCCAATAGGAAAACCCTCTCAATGTTCTGCTTTTACCCCTATTGTAAGGTTTAAAAACTAACAATACAATAGGGGTAAAAGCAGAACATTGAGTGATCCGTGTGTATATCCAGTAAAATGGAAAGATTCAAATTTGACAACAGCAGATAGACTATGAGTGTTGAAAGTATGTGAATGGTAATATGTTATTAGTGGCTTTCAGATAACACTCTGATAATGAAATATCTTATTAATTTGAATAGCTAAGGTTTCAATACAATGTCACATGACAAACATAGGGATTGAGCCTTGGGACTGATATTAAATCAATGGCTACCATCTGGTGTTTGGGTTAAAGATAAGCTTCCTGTGGACCCATTGTCACGCCCTGATTTGTTTCACCTGTCCTTGTGCTTGTCTCCACTCCCTCCATGTATCGCTTATTTTCCCTGGTGTATTTATCCCTGTGTTTCCTGTCTCTCTGTGCCAGTTCGTCAAGAAAACCAGCGTTTTCATTTCTAAGCTCCTGCTTTTCCGGTCTCTCTTTTCTCGCCCTCCTGGTTTTGACCCTTGCCTGTCCTGACTCTGAGCCCGCCTGCCTGACCACTCTGCCTGCCCCTGACCTCTCGCCTGCCTCTCGTCTGGTACTGTTTGGACTCTGACCTGGTTTATGAACTCTTGCCTGTACCCGACCTGCCTTTTGCCATAATAAATACCAGAGCTCAACCATCTGCCTCCTGTGTCTTCATTTGGGTCTCGCCTTGTGCCCTTATACCCATAGATAAGCCACCAGTGAAAGTGAGTGGTACTCAGGCTGTAAGGGACACAATGGTCAAATTTGTAACGGAGGTATGAATAATTGAATAAGATACGTTTTTGATCATTTCCAATTATTATTTCTCTATTCAATATTGTGAATAACACCAGTAATCTGTTTCCATTACATGGAACACTGTCCAAAATTGAAGTAGATCCAAGTAAATGTTTTTAGTACCAGGGCTGTAAAAAAAATATTAGAAAGAGCTGATAAGCCAGCACCAACTTTTTGAAGGCCCAAGCAGATTTGTTAAACAACAGGTTTCATATTTTGACTAGTTGATGTCCCAGGGACAGAAAGTGTCGAACAAAAGCCATAAGTCAATGGAACAGGTCTAGATAATAAGATTACAAGAAAGGGGCTCTGAGATTGTTTACTTTAGAAGGTGTCTACTCCGCTAAATGGGACCCTGTATCACCTGATGTGTCTCCAGTATGATTATGTATACGCATGGTTTTATCA
Organism: Salvelinus sp. IW2-2015; assembly: GCF_002910315.2. Taxonomy (NCBI): domain Eukaryota; kingdom Metazoa; phylum Chordata; class Actinopteri; order Salmoniformes; family Salmonidae; genus Salvelinus; species Salvelinus sp. IW2-2015. Next base: position 26,427,746 of record NC_036860.1, on the reverse strand, counting down.
ATGCTTCCTGCACAAAATACAGTAAGCTCGATTGAGAAAGGGAGGGTGGTACATGTCGGCATAGTAGTACTGAATATTGCATTCTTAGAACTGATTAAGACTGAAAATGTTTTGCACTGATTAAGATGTAGCATAGTGAAAACTAAGTACATGTTTATTTTTTTTTCTTCCAGGACTGATGGAATGTCCACTACCAAGTTCTCTGAGTTTAACAATGATTCTGTATCTGAAATGCTTCCAGAGGCAGGTGCATTGGGAGAGCAGTGTCATGACGTGGCCCTCTTTGGGGATAGCGAGTACCATCTCCCTCTCTCTACCATCCCCCTCTCTCTCTCTCTCTCTCTCCCCCACCCAGGTTCTGTTATCGCAGGTCGTAAATTCCATGAGGAGACATGGCATGCAGTATAGAGAGAGTTTCACAGGAGAACAAAGGAACTTCTTCCACATCACAGAACTTGAGAACTGAACAATGTCCATGTTTTGGAGAATGTGTTCACAGTCGGTGGAGAATCCAGCTACGACCGGTCCATTTTGTTTAATGTTTGTGAAACTCATGAGAGACAATACAGCCACATTACCATAACTCTGTTTATACAAGAGTCTCCGTTGTGAGGCTTGCATCTAATTGTTGTATTAAATGAATGAGTAAAGATGAAACTATTTGTGAAATTATGTAATGTGATTTTAAACTGTTTAATTAAGGAGTCCAATTTCCTTTGGAGTTTAACTAAGTCATAGGCCCGCCACATGAGCACAGACATTGATCTGGCGTCATGGGACAGCCCTTTCCTACTGTTCTGGATATAACCCCCACCTGGGGAATTTCCCTACAGACCAAGCTTACCTTGATTACCGAGAGGGCTAAGGTTTGAGTAGAGACCCTGCATTCCTCATTGCTGAATTCTTAACCATACCACGTGGTTAAACTCTGAGACTATCGATACCGACAGAATAAGAGCAAATCTTTGATACTAATTACTAGTCTGCAGCTAGGAATTCTGTACCATTGAACGCGAAGACCGACAACCGCCGAAACATCTATTCTATAAGAACATTTCTGAATGGTACTCTGAAGTATTCWTTCTAACCAAAGACTCCAGGGACGCAGAYAGAATCTCGGATGAACTCTCCAACAGAAAAGGACGATTCCAACAGAGACACACTGAGCGTAAATATATATATTTATTGCAATTATTTCCGAATGAGTAAGCGTTCATGTGCAAAGGATTAGCATTTCAATTGTTATAATTATCAACGGTGTAGTGTCTTTTGTCTTTCGCGCCCTTCTCAGTCCTTTTGTCTACCAAGCCGCTATACCGGTTTAGCCCACTAGGGCACACCCCCTATCATTTCCTTGTAACCATATCTACTTTGTTTGTTTGTTGATGCATTTCTTTGATTAGTTAGTTAGTTAATAAATAAATGATTGAGACAATTGATGTATGGATKATTCATAGTGAAGACTGGGTTCGTGCAGATAACCAACAATTTACGACGTTTGGAATGAGACTAATGTGAGGTAAATAATAATTAATTAGAAGACWATAATTGATCAGATATTAAAATATCTGAAAGTTATATTAGGAAAATTTTAACTTTGTAATCTGAATATTTTCCTTGGTGCCTCGACTTCCGAGTTAATTACATTTACATGATTAGTCTAATCACGTAATAATAATTACAGAGAATTGATTTGAAAAAATAACAGACTTCAGTTTAATGATGCCAAAGACACGACAGCAGTTAGTGGGACTTCTATAAAGTATAAAGGTACCCAGATTTGGCTGTTAAGGGAGCGCCCAAATTAAGACATGGCCATTTGTTTGTTTTTGCCCTACGTTTTACCATACACACACCTGCATACACACACACACACAACCCAACCGTCTATACTTATAAATATTTGTTAGTGGTGTTAATACTGTGTCTGATTATTGTGTGGGTTTTTCTGTTTGGATTTATTATGTTCTTTAAGGGTTAGAACGGATGCACCTTAAAGGGCACACAAATTATATTTTCAGAGATATCTATTGTCCGCATTTTGGTTGAAAACATGTAGGTTCTCCTGATATGTACTGAAAAACCCAATGTAAACCTGGTATAGAGAATGTTTAAAACATATATATATATATTTTTAACAATGAGTCTCAATTACAGGGAAAGAACAAACTCACTGAATGGTGTTGAATGACCTCTGTTCTGACTTCTGGTGAAGTCTGATCACCCTCGCTAGAAAGATCAGTGAAATTGGTTGAAATTGAAATATAATATGTAAACGCTGATAAGTATGGAGAAGTGTATTGTTGTTGATACGAATCTCACCAGATTTGTATTTATATCCTTAACTGTTTTTCCTTCACCCTTTAATTTATCAATGATTCTGATTCGGACGGGCGAGAAGGAGGGAGACAGAGCGCTGTCCCTGAAATATGAAGAAAGCACAAAGGTGAGCGACTTACACACGAGTCGCGTGAGTGTCACGCCCTGACCATAGAGAGCCCTCGGGGTTCTCTATGGTGTTTTAGGTCAGGGCGTGACTAGGGGGGTTTCTATGAATTATATTTCTATGTTGGTGTGTGTGTATGGTTCCCAATTAGAGGCAGCTGAATATCGTTACCTCTAATTGGGGATCATACTTAGTGTGTCCTTTTTCCCACCTGCTATGTGGGATATTGTTTTGTATGAGTGCTACATTTTTCACGATCGTTATATCTTTGTTGTTTTGGAAGTTTCACTATTATTAAAATGTGGAACTCTACTCACGCTGCGCCTTGGTCCAATTATTTATACGCCGGTCGTGACAGTGAGGGAAGCCTGTCTAGTCTATTTGAGTATTCCTTGAATTCCCTTAGGGTATAAAATGATTTCCTTACGGACTTATCAAGGGATGTAATTGTATTTGTTATTCTGATTTAGGTAATTTTTTATTTAAAACGGCTGTGGGTTTTTTGGGACYCATGAATCACAGTGTGAGTCATGTGTCCAAAGAGGGAATGATGGTAAGTAAGTGCTTGTAGAAAAGAACYGTACGCACCCAAATGTACTACGATCGCCGCACAAATCTGTGCCTAATGTCTAATTTGTCGAGAACACATCGCAGGAAAACAAGTACCAACCTCTTTGTCAAGCCTACCAYTCCCCTGGGGCCCTTCTGTAGATTAGCAAATTGATTTTGTTCACAGGCCTACCTGTAAAATACGACAATATATGTTGGTAATGAATGAAAGCTACTCCACATCTAATMAGGAAACAAACAAAAACTGTGGCTAAATGCCTGTTACATGATTTTGTTCCACGATTAGTTGTACCACAAAATTATGATAAAGGGGACACATTTCAACTTGAAGATAWTMAAAGCACTGTGTGACATGATGCAAGTTAAGAGAAATTTTCATGTACCGTTTCACCCTGAAAGTTCTGTATTTGTAGAACACTATCATGGCGTTCTGAAAAATAAACAGCCAAAAATACGTGCTCAAAACAGGACTTACCTAGGTGGATGCGCTACCCATGACCTTGTTTTCAATGTGTTCCAGTCCAGAAATTTGGCCTTAGTCCACGAGGTACTGATGGCCCGTCCCATGAGGACCCCTGTGTCACCACCAGCTGCAATCCCATTTCTCATTTGTCTGATGACACTGATGAAGTACTYTACAGCTCTGACTAACTGTATTCGAGCTGGTCACGCACAGGTCTCTGCTGCCTAATCTCCCCCAGACGGCCGTCACCATCACGATCTCCAGCCTGGAGATTGSGTAGTGGTCAGGAGGCACGACAGAGGTAAAGAACATTTAAAACCCAGGTGGAAGGGACCYCATCAGATCGCCCTCACCACCCCAACAGTGGTAAAGTGCTTAGGGAAAGACACCTGGATCCACGCCTCCCACTGTAAGCAGAGCCAGAAGATGTTACTCCTTTCACCTCCTACAACCCAGTAGGGGCACTCTGCTACCTGGGACTCTCCTCCAGTTAGGGGCACTCTGCTTACCCTGGACCTCCTACAACCCAGTAGGGACACCTGCTTACCCTGGGACCTCCTACAACCCAGTAGGGGCACTCTGCTTACCCTGGGACCTCCTACAACCCAGTAGGGACACACTGCTTACCCTGGGACCTCCTACAACCAGTAGGGGCACTCTGCTTACCCTGGGACCTCCTACAACCCAGTAGGGCACTTGCTTCCCTGGACCTCCTACAACCCAGTAGGGCACTCTGCTTACCCTGGGACCTCCTACAACCCAGTAGGGGCACTCTGCTTACCCTGGGACCTCCTACAACCCTAGTGGGCACTCTGCTTACCTGGACCTCCTACAACCCAGTAGGGGCACTCTGCTTACCCTGGACCTCCACAACCCAGTAGGGGCACTCTGCTTACCCTGGGACCTCCTACAACCCAGTAGGGGCACTCTGCTTACCCTGGACCTCCTACCAACCAGTAGGGGAACTCTGCTTACCTTGGGACCTCCTACAACCCAGTAGGGCACTCTGCTTACCCTGGGACCTCTACAACCCAGTAGGGGCACTCTGCTTACCCTCGGACTCCTACAACCAGTAGGGCACTCTGCTTACCCTGGACCTCCTACAACCCAGTAGGGGACACTCTGCTTACCCTGGACCTCCTACAACCCAGTAGGGACACTCTTGCTTACCCTGGCACCTGCTACAACCCAGTAGAGGCACTCTGCTTACCCTGGGACTCGCATCCATTGTTGCTCTGGGCATCCTCTGGGTGATCGCAAACTTTGAGAAAGAAACGGGTGAACGTGCCAGTAACCTTTCCCCAACCTCTCTGCTCCAACGAGGCCTGGCTTCCACAGGGGGAAGCCCAGAAGTAGAGTGCCCCGCTGACCTGAACCTGGTCTTTGATGACCCCGCGGACAATAAAAAAAAAGGTAATATACATGGTTGGGTTTTCCCCCGGGTCAAACACTTTCTTACAATTAGCTAGTAATGTCTCTGCACAGAAGAATGTATCAGATTGTTGGGGTTGTGGATTGTCACCAGACTATCCCATTACTAGCTATACCCTCGGTGCTTATGAAAGATTGATGTGGACCAAAGCAGGTAACCTTAAAAGACAGAGAGCTTGATTGGATGGAGGATAAGGTGTTTTATATGAGGAGGATTTGGTTCTTAAAAATCCCACCTCTCCGCCCAAGCAACCTATCACCCTGGCCTACTCTRCCCKAGGTTATTTGTGTTATATAGCAAATGGWACCAGTCTCCAGTTGGGGGAAAGTCATTGTAAGTATAACCTTTTTATCTACAATAACATAACCCTGCCCTGACTGTTGATAAATGGAACATTCCACCCTAACATGTTATTTGGGAATACGTTATAAACTCAAGAATGTCAGTGAATACGCTAAACCTACTTCCTCAGTAAATGGAACTATGTATGTGTGTGGGGGGTAAAGCGTACTATTATCTGTCTACAAATTGATCAGGATCCTGCTATGCTGCCTGTTGTTCCTGCTGTGTGTGCTACCCCAGTACACCCAACTCACCATCTCTCCAACTTGTATAGGAGGACCATTGCAGCTGGCCCTGCAAAAGCTTTTTCTCTGCATTAATTCCCAATTATGGCATAACAATTGTGTTCGATTCCATTAGAGAACTAGCCAATTAAGTAGAAAGAATGGGTAATGCTACTGCTCCTGCTATGGAATAATTAACTGCTGAACTTGTGGCTACACGTACCATGGTTCTACAAAATAGATTGGCTTTGGATATTCTCCTAGAGGATAAGGGAGGGGAGGAGTTTATGCGGTGGTGGGGGCAGAATTTTGTACCTACATTCCGTATTTCTCCATTGTGGTTGCTGAGTCTGTTGCCACTGTAAGACAGGTGGTAGCTAATGTAAAGAAGTGAGATAACAATTGGGATTGGGATCTGTTTGCATGGGTGAAAACTAGGCAACATTGGAACTCTCGTGTTGCAAGGTCTCCTAGCCTTGGTTGGAGTCCTTGTGCTATCATTCTGCCTGTTCTCATGCCTGACAACCTTGGTGAGGAGATTGTGTGAAACAGCAGTATCTCCTCCCCACCAGATGGTCATGACCACAGAAGTAAACTTGAATGACCTAACGGATCTCGCCAGATTCACCCTTTATTGGGGATCCAAATTGCCCTATTGGAGAGGATAGTGCCTACTGCCATCGAAATGACCCCGATCCCTATGAAACTCCCTTTTCCCTGGATTGTTATTATTAAATGACCTTTTTAGGAGTTCATTTACACCACCGCGTTGTGTAAAATGCCAATTTCCCAGAAAACAGAATGTTTTCAATTCTGTCTGACAACAGCTCAGATATMTCATGTATGGAGATGCTTATGGTTTCCATGGCATCAAAGTGGGAAGTGTGGTGGCGGAATTTGGGGTTGTGGAAAATTCGATCCAAAGATTAGGGCAGAGACTATTTAATTGTATAATAGCTAAATATTTAATACATATTTAATACAAGCAGCTGCAGGACAGATCTAATTCTGATTTTCAGAGGGAAGAACTCCAAGAGTGAATGGCTACATGTCTCTTATATAGTGGGACGTGATAATACAATCATATTGTTTACACAAGTTATTTTATACAAGCAACAGTTCCGGAACACAATGGCCTTGCGTTAGGGTGCAGACATACCAGGAGTCTATGAAAGGTATAAATCCACAGTCCAACACAGAACATATCTCTTGAAGTTACAACAGCTCAGGAGGAAGCACAGGAAGGAGGAAGCACAGGAGGAAGCACTTTGTGATCCTGTCAATTAATAGATCAATGGATGGATGTGCCATGAGTGGTTCTCTGATTCAGAGGGGTTGGGTTAAACGCGGAAGACATTTTGGTTGAATGCATTTAGTTGTGCAACTGACTAGATATCCCATTTCCCCTTCCCCTTCATATTCAAATGCTAATATGCGCTTAAGGCACTATTTATAGCTCTGTTAAATTGACTTTTTGTTTGTTTTAATGKATTTCTGCCTACTGTATGTACAGTGCATTRGGGAAAGTATTCAGGCCTCTTGACTTTTTCCACATTTTGTTACGTTACAGCCTTACTCTAAAATGTATTAAATTATTTGTTTTCCTCAATCTACACACAATATCCATAATGACAAAGCGATAACAGGTTTTTAGACATGTTTGCAAATTTATTACAAATAAAACACAGAAATACCTTATTTACATAAGTATTCAGACCCTTTGCTATGAGACTTGAAAATGACCTCAGGTGCAACCTGTTTCCATTGATCATCCTTGAGTATTGCAGGTCCCCAAGAACACAGTGGCCTCCATCATTCTTAAATGGAAGAAGTTTGGAACCACCAGCACGCTTCCTAGGGCTGACCACCCGGCCAAACTGAGTAATCGGGGGAGAAGGGCCTTGGTCAGAAACCCATGGTCACTCTGACAAAGCTTCAGAGTTCCTCTGTGGAGACAAGAGAACCTTCCAGAAGTACAACCATCTCTGCAGCACTCCACCAATCAGGCCTTCYTGGTAGAGTGGCCAGGCAGAAGCCACTCCTCAGTAAAAGGCACATGACTGCCCGCCTGGAGTTTGCAAAAAGTCACCTAAAGACTCTCAGAGACCATGAGAAACAAGATTCTCTGGTGTGATGAAACCAAGATTGAACGGAGTAAAGTACAGAGAGATCCTTGATGAAAACCTGCTCCAGAGCGCTCAGGACCTCAGACTGGGTGAAGGATCACCTTCCAAAAGAACAACGACCCAAAGCACACAGCCAAGACAACGCAGGAGTGGCTTCAGGACAAGTCTCTGAATGTCCTTGAGTGGCCCAGCCAGAGCCCTGACATGAACCCGATCAAACATCTCTGGAGAGACCTGAAAAGAGCTGTGCAGCGACGCTCCCCATCCAACCTGACAGAGCTTGAGAGGATCTGCAGAGACGAATGGGAGAAACTCCGCAAATACAGGTGTGCCAAGCTTGAAGCGTCAAAGGTGCTTCAAAAAAGTACTGAGTAAAGGGTCTGAATACTTATCTAAATATGATATCAGTTTATTTTTAATACATGTGTACAAATAAAAATGCTTTTGTTTTGTCATTATCGGGTATTGTATGTAGATTGATGAGGGGGYAAAATAAAATGTAATCAATTTTATAATAAGTCTGAAACCAAACAAAATGTGGGAAAAGTCAAGGGGTCTGAATACTTTCCAAATGCACTGCATGTATTTGTTTTCCTTTAGTTCAACTACTGTTGCACATAAATCTTAATATATTTGTACAATTAATACATAATAAAAATGTTGGTTCAAGCTGGGCTGAAGCGCATTCTAGTATGCATTCATTKCATCACAATTTATTTGAAATACAAGTGTTACATTTTGGGGATTGTGAAAAGTGCTTTATGAATGAAATAGTCCTTGGTAGCGTGACCTTCAAACGTAATATATCACACTTGTTCTCAGTGTAACAATGTTTTGACTCGACCCAAATGTAGACAATTATTGTACGCCAAAACAGCATGATGTGTGTGTGCTGTCAGCTAAGATAGCTGAATGTGCTAATCTATTGATTAGCTCTGGCACTGTCTTATAGACAGATCTCTGTCAAATTCCACTTAAGACAGATTGTGTATCACGCACTCATGCTTCGTTTTTCTCAGATCGCTATCCGAGTGTGCACATCAAGCTCAGCTTTAGTCTGATGTTTGGACTGTTTGCGTCATTAAATAATATAAATCCATTTTAATAATCAATTCTGTTTTATGAAATCGTATCTTATGAAATAACACATACTTAGAAAATAGGGCTTTGTTTCAATTTGCTATTTAAAGAAGTGATATATTCTTGTGCATTGTGGACAATTCTCTGACGTGCTGTGATGTATGTTCTGAAATGCAGGCAATACAAATGAATTATTTGACATTCAACAATGTATCTTGGTTGTGTGTAGGAAAGGGAGGGGGTGGAATGGTAGAGAAATTAGGATTACACTGAAAAAGTGACCCAGCTGTTGGGTCAATCCCCCAAACCAATGTGCTGGGTTAATATGTCACCACCCAACACACTATGTTGTTTTAACAATATAGTCTAATTTACCCAGCAGCTGGATCAAGCGCTCAACCCAAGGCTGGCTTTCTGTTCAGCACTTTGTGACATCAGCTGATGTAAGAAGGGCTTTATAAATACATTTGATTGATCGAAGGCGCTGGGTTAGAAGCACAACCCAACCCCCGCTGGGTTGAATGAACCCAATGCGGTGTTTGGCCAATATTGACCCTGCACTAGGTTGTCGAAATGACACAGAATTTTTTTAAAGCGTAACAATTAATTTTGGAAAAATAATATGAATTGCCATATTAGGCATTACTAAATTTCTACCTTTCAAGWTGCCAAAATAAAATGRTTTCAGTAATTGTTTTCAGTATGCTAATGTTGTTATTGTTTTGTTTTTTCTGATTATTCCAGTGCATGCATTCAACAAGCTGTGGACAAAGGACTTCTACAGGGCTGCCATCTCCAAAGTTCAATCAGAAAGGCAATAGTTCTGAACTGGGTTTGATTTAGTTTTAATTATCTTCATGTACAGTTGAAGCGGAAGTTTACACACACCTTAGCCAAATATATTTAAACTCAGTTTTTCACAATTCCTGACATTTAATCCTAGTAAAAATTCCCTATTTTAGGCTGTTAGGATGACCACTTTATTTTAAGTATGTGGAATGTCAGAATAATAGTAGAGTGATTTATTTAATCTCTTATTTCTTTCATCACTTCCCAGTGGTCAGAAGTTTCCATACACTCAATTAGTATTTGGTAGCATTGCCTTTAATTGTTTAACTTGGATCAACGTTGGGTAGCCTTCCACAAGCTTCCACAATAATTGGGTGAATTTTGGCCAATTCTCCTTACAGGCTATTTTACTGAGTCAGGTTTGTCGGCCTCCTGCTCGCACACGCTTTTCAGTCTGCCACAAATTTCTATAGGATTGAGGGCTTTGTGATGACCACTCCAATACATTGACTTTGTTGTCCTTAAGCCATAACTTTGGAAGTATGCTTGGGTCATTGTCCATTTGGAAGACCCATTTGTGACCAAGCTTCCTGACTGATGTCTTGAGATGTTGCTCCAATATCCACATAATTCTCTTCCTCATGTAGCCATCTATTTGTGAAGTGCAGAAGGGTCCTTTGCTGCAGAGGGACCTCCTGCACCCCACAACATGATGCTGCCATCCCCGTTTCACGGTTGGGATGGTGTCTTCGCTTGCTGCAGCTCCCACTTTTCCCCAAACATAACGATGTCATATGCCAAACAGTTCTATTTTTATTTCATCAGACCACAGGAATTTCTCCAAAAAGTACGATCTTTGTCCCACTGCATTGGAAACCGTAGTCTGGCTTTTTATGGCGGTTTGGAGCAGTGGCTCTTCCTTGCTGAGCGGCCTTTCAGGTTATGTCGATATAGGGACTTGTTTTACTGTGGATAAGATACTTTTGTTACCCGTTTCCTCCAACATCTTCACAAGGTCCTTTGCTGTTGATCTGGGATTGATTTGCACTTTTGACCAAAGTACGTTCATCTCTAGGCGACAGAACATGTCTCCTTCCTGAGCAGTATGATGCTGCGTGGTCCCATTGTTTATACTTGCGTACTATTGTTTGTATTGATGAACATGGTAACTTCATGCGTTTGGAAATTGCTCCAAGGATGAACCAGACTTGTGGAGTCTACAATTTTCCTGTTCTGGCTGATTTCTTTAGATTTCCTATGATGTCAAGCAAAAGGCACTGAGTTTGAAGGTAGGCCTTGAATACATCCACAGGTACACCTCCAATTGACTCAATTATGTCAATTAGCCTATCAAAAGCTTCTACAGCCCTGACATCATTTTCTGGAACTTTCCAAGCTGTTAAAGGCACAGTCAACTTAGTGTATGTAAACTTCTGACCCACTGGAATTGTGATACAATTGTTGGAAAAAAT
>NC_036860.1:26220555-26416777 GCF_002910315.2 Salvelinus sp. IW2-2015 | reverse complement strand
TAATTACTAACATTTTGTTATTATCGTTTTAAGTTCCGCTGGTTGAAATCTATGCTCAGTTATCACTGGCTCATGTAAATAATTCTGTTAGTTGCCACTTTAAACATCCTAAGGTCAACATCCCCATAGTGTACACGTTTCTCTCATGTACAGTTGAAGTCGGAAGTTTACACACACCTTAGCCAAATATATTTAAACTCAGTTTTTCACAATTCCTGACATTTAATCCTAGTAAAATTCCCTATTTTAGGCGTCTGTAGGATGACCATTTATTTAATATGTGTCATGCACAAAGTAGATGTCCTAACAGACTTGCCAAAACTATAGTTTGTTAACAAGACATTTGTGGAGTGGTTGAAAAACGAGTTTTAATGACTCCAACCTAAGTGTATGTAAACTTCCGACTTCAATTGTAAATGTAGCTACATAAAAATATGAAATAATTGATTAGGGAAATATCCAGTCTTTGCTCTTTTCTTCATTACCATGCGGATGATTTCAAGTTGTATTGGAATTATTTGTATCTGTTAAGACATTGAATGCATGTTTATAATATTTTCTAGATTTAGAATGTTTAGTTTTTTCTCTGAGAAGTAAGTTAATTTAAAGATGTGAGATTTGGTTTACGTAGATACAACATTTCAATGTTGCACATTTGCGACAAATTGGCCAAAGATTAATTTTTGGGGGGAGTTTCTTTCTGTTGGCCAAAGGTTTACCACAACTGCTTGCCAGAAACCCGTTTTATCAGTAAGCCATTTAATTCGCTATAGAAATAACACCCTTACTGATCCAGTTCTACTGTTTTGCCTGTGGCTATAGAACCCTGAACTGTTCACCAGACGTGCTACCTTGTCTCGGACCAGCTGTTTTCCTCTCAACCTCTCTCGACCTCTGAATGCTCGGCTATTTATATGTATTATGGATCCCCATAATAAATGCCCCTCTTCAYTACAATATATTCACAGATTTCACAACACACTGTGTGCCCTCAGGCACCTACTCCACCACTACCACATATCTACAGTACAAAATCCATGTGTACATGTMTGTATAGTGCACATGAAAAGCCAAGTGACATTTGTTCCTGAGGGGCTGACCTCTTGCACCCTCTACACTGTGCTGATTATTTGACCCTGATTGTTTGTGCATTGCCAGTKAGGGGTGCCYGTAATTTTGGAGCCCACTGTACATAGAGCATTAATGTGAATCACACTGCTGCTCTCTCATTTAGCTATTTGCGCCTTACGGATTGTGGTTGTTGTGGATGGCTGTTCACAAATCTAAATGTGTATTTGAACCCAACAATGGTTGAATTCAAGAAGTTCAAGCTGCCTATCAATCATTGTTTGTGAAACCAACAGACATTCATTGTGCAATTGCAACTAGCGTTAGACATTTTTGGGGAATATTCGGAGGTGGAAATTTTCCGTAGGAATTAACGGGAATATATGCAAATTAATATGAATACCATTTAAATYTAGATGTTTTTTTTGCATTGGATATATTTACCATATCATATGGAGACAGAAATATAAACCATTTACCTTATCATAAGTAGAGGTAATTCCAAATGATAATCCTCTAATATAATTTTATTTAAATACATTTAGTTAAGAATTGAACTTTAATAAAACGAGTTGACGCTTCACATGGGATGATTTCACTGAACAACAAAAGAAAGGGGCTGTCCATATCGGCAGACTGTGATATGGCCATTTCTTAGAGAGACTCCTACCCCTCCAGGAGACTGTCAAACATGATGACAACACCACKCCAACGAGTGTTGCTGGGCAGCTTCAATGTGGTGCTCTTATTCTTCTCACTTTGCTTGGTGAGGTAGATTGCTGCTAGAACTTGATGACCCTTCACATACCTAACCATTTCCGTGGCTCTCTTGTAGAGTGTATCCATTGTTTTCAATGCCATGATGTCCTTGAGGAGCAGATTCAATGCATGAGCAGTACAGCCNGTAGAGTGTATCCATTGTTTTCAATGCCATGATGTCCTTGAGGAGCAGATTCAATGCATGAGCAGTACAGCCAATTGGTGTGATGTGATGGTAGGACTCCTCCACTTTAGACCAAGCAACCTTCATGTTTGCAGCATTGTCTATCACCAGTGCAAATACCTTCTGTGGTCCAAGGTCATTGATGACTGCCTTCAGCTCATCTGCAKTATAGAGACCGGTGTGTCTGTTGTCCCTTSTGTCTGTGCTCTTGTAGAATACTGGTTTAGGGGTGGAGATTATGTCATTAATTATTCCTTGCCCACGAACATTCAACCACCCATCAGAGATGATTGCAATACAGTCTGCTTTCTCTYTGATTTGCTTGACCTTCACTTGAACTTTGTTGAACTCTGCATCCAGAAAATTAGTAGATAAAGCATGTCTGGTTGGAGGGGTGTATGCTGGGTGAAGAACATTCAGAAATCTCTTCCAATACACATTGCCTGTGAGCATCAGAGGTGAACCAGTTGCATYCACAGCTCGGGCAAGACATTCATCAGCATTTCTCTGACTATGTTCCTCCATTGAGTCAAAAAAACTCCAGGAGGGCCATGAGCTGTTGCTATCGATAAGGTGTCCGATTCATCATTTTCACCTCGAATAGAAGTAGAGGGACTTTTGTCAGAGGTTGCTTGATGTGAGCGCTGAGGGAACTTTATGCACTTGGCCAAATTCTGTAATCTTTGTTGCATTCTTCACATATGATTTTGCACAGTATTTGCAAATGTACACAGCTTTTCCTTCTACATTAGCTGCAGTGAAATGTCTCCATACATCAGATCGTGTCCGTAGCATTTTCCTGTAAGATTAGGGGAAAAAATGTTTTTAAAAAACAAAACAATTCCATGTACAGATAAATAGTGAAGCTGTTAGATTAAACAACTTCTGGGATGTCGTTCTGCCCCTGAACAAGGTAGTTAACCCACTCTCCTAGGCCGTCATTGAAAATAAGAATTTGTTCTTAACTGACTTGACTAGTTAAATAAAGATATTCATCCCACCTAGTACWGTAATCAAAACTTACCAAAAAGCATATAGTCCTGGATCAGACAGTATTGTAGTGTGGGCTCAATAGCATCTCATTAGTGTGCAAGATCTTGAGAATCAGTGACGGAAGAGTGCACTGCACATGTGATGGAAGAATGCACTGTGCATGCAGAGGGTTGCAATTCCATTAAATTGGGGATAGTTTAACCAAAATATGGCACAAGACCACTTATGTACCTTTGCGTGTATTGAGCATGTGTGCAATGTGTGTGTGTGTGTGTGTGTTGCACATCTCGTGTGCGTGTGGTGTGTGTGTGGGTGTGTGTTGTGTGTGTGTGTGTGGTGTGGTGTGTGTTGTGTGTGTTGTGTGTGAGAAAGACAGTCTGTGTGTGCGAACACGTGCACAGTGGTGTTGCCTGCCAAGTGAAGTAGTTTGATTCATCTGTTTGGTCCATGGCAATGTGAGGGCTTATTAATACCCCTGTTGTTTCGCCAGCTGGAGTCTAAACATAATACATGCACACACGCTCACACATGCAGGGTTGGAGAGTAATGGATTAAACAAAAAAATAACACTAATCCATTACGTTACCAGCAAAAATATTGCAATCAGATTATAGATCTTTTTAAAACTAGATGATTACTTCTAGGATTACGCCTACATTTGACACCTTTCTGTTTTTAATAACATTCAAATCACTGTTGGAATATGGCGCAAGTTTACATTTGTTCCACCTGACCCTAGGATACAAGCTTTATCATTGATATCTACAGTACCAGTCAAAAGTTGCCACACCWACTCATTCCAGGGTTGTTCTTAATTTTTACTATTTTCTACAATGTACAATAATAGTGAAGACATCAAAACTATGAAATAACACATATGGAATCATGTAGTAATCATGAAAGTGTTACACAAAGCAAAATATATTTTATATTTGAGATTCTTCAAAAGTAGCCACCCTTTGCCTTGATGACAGATTTGCACAATCTTGGCATTCTCTCAACCAGCTTCATGAGATAGTCACCTAGAATTAAAGGTCGACCGATTATGATTTTTCAACGCCGATACATATTAATCGTCCGATTTATTTATTTACAAATATATATTTGTATTAATGACAATTACAACAATACTGAATGAACACTTATTTTAGCTTAATATAATACATAAATACAAATCAATTTAGTCTCAAATAAATAATGAAACATGTTCAATTTGCTTTAAATAATGCAAAAACACAGCGTTGGAGAAGAAAGTAAAAGTGCAATATGTGCCATATAAAAAAGCTAATGTTTAAACTTCTTAGGGCTAGGGTCTATGCATATAATTGGTAACATTGGATAGAAAATACTTTGAAGTTTGTAGAAATGTTAAAATAATGTATGAGACTAACACAATTGATATGGCAGGCGAAAATCCTAAGAAAAACCAACCATGAGGACCACCACAGGAAAGGAAGACCCAGAATTACCTCTGCTGCAGAAGTTCATTAACTGCATCACAAATTGCAGCCCAAATAAATGCTACAGAGTTCAAGTAACAGACACATCTCAACATCAACTGTTCAAAGGAGACTGTGTGAAATCAGGCCTTCATGGTCGAATTGCTGCAAAGAAACCACTACTAAAGGACACCAAGAAGAAGAAGAGACTTGCTTGGGCCAAGAAACACAAGAAATGGACATTAGACCGGACATTAGACCGGACATTAGACCGACATTAGACCGGAAATCTGTCCTTTGGTCTGACGAGTCCAAATTTCAGATTTTTGGTTCCAACCGCCTTGTCTTTGTGAGACGCATAGTAGGTAAACGGGTGATCTCTGCATGTGTGGTTCTCACCGTGAAGAATGATCACCCGTTAAATAAAGGTTAAATAAATAAATACAAATTGGAGGAGGTGTGATGGTGTGGGGGTGCTTTGCTGCTGAAACTGTCAGTGAATTATTTAGAATTCAAGGCACACTTAACCAGCATGGCCACCACAGCATTCTGCAGCGATACGCCATCCCATCTGGTCAGTGCTTAGTAGGACTATCATTTGTTTTTCAACAGGACAATGACCCAAAACACACCTCCAGGCTCTGTAAGGGCTATTTGATCAAGGAGAGTGATGGAGTGCTGCATCAGATGACCTGGCCTCTGCAATCACCCGACCTCAAGCCAATTGAGATGGTTTGGGATGAGTTGGACCGCAGAGTGAAGGAAAAGCAGCCAACAAGTGGAAAAGCATTCCTCGTGAAGCTGTTTGAGAGAATGCCAAGAGAGTGCAAAGCTGTCATCAAGGCAAAGGGTGACTACTTTGAAGAATTTAAAATGTATTTTGTTTAGCACTTTTTTGGTTACTACATGATTCCATGTGTTATTTCATAGTGTTGATGTCTTCACCATTATTCTACAATGTAMAAAATAGTAAAAATAAAGAAAATCCCTTGAATGAGTAGGTGTGTCCAAACTTTTGACTGGTACTGTATGTAGAACATTGATGTGAATCACACTGCTGTTCTCTCATTTAGCTACTTGCCCCTTACAGATTGTGGTTGTTGTGAATGGCTGTTGACAAATGTATGTGTATTTTAACCCAATAATGGTTGAATTGAAGGAGTTTAAGCTGCCTATCAATCATTGTTTTTGCGACCAGGGATGTATTCATTACGGAAACCATTTACTGTTTAAGAACCAGACGGAAGCGAACAGAGAAAAATGACATTGGACAAATTCAGGTAGGTCTCTCCCAGTTTCGTTCCGTTGGCTTTCATTTAAGAAACGTTTTGCAACAGAATCGGCGTAATGAATATGCCCCAGTGGACAGCCAGTTAAAAATGCGCTGTTGCAACAGCTGCAGAGTGTGGATCCCAGCCTATGGAATAAAAATTGAGTTCCTCCCTTCTAAACTCCTCCATGGTATTGTGCTCCATACTGGGGATTTTAGAGCTCAATCTAATACGTGCTGACAACAAAAAAAATCCATAGGCCTAACGGACACTCAAACTCGCTCAAACTCGCACAGCTGCAAATTATCGAGATATCAAAGTGTCACCAACAAAAACAAACAGTAGGCCTGCAGCAAATGGAATACATTTTTCACAAGCAAATAGCACTTTTCAGTAGTGCTCAAAGCACCCCATTTCGAGAACAGCATTTATTTTCAACTCTAATGCAATGAGCCCAATCAGTACTCCATGACAACAAAACCATAAACAGAGTAGGCTAATTAGTCCTTCGTTTTTGGGTTATGATCAGGTGAAACAATTTGGCTAATCTATATTTCCATATTTCTACATCCTATTTTTAAAGATCAATGGGTCTTGAATTAATTGGAATGACTAAATCTGGGCCCGTGTTTTTTTTAAATGTAAAGATATAGCCTAATGATATTATTGTCTGTAGTACAAAGCAATGGGTTAGAAGAAGCCTACATTACCAACCCATAAAGTAAAATGCAACAACTAATTTATAGCCAGCTATGTAAACTCAAACATTTATTTATCGTGCTATAAATGTTCAATTGATAATATAACTTTRTGTCTTCTAATGCCTAAGCAGGTTTACGTTTATTGAGATGAGTCCTGTCCTTGAGGCAGAACTGAGTGATTTCCGCTAGATGGACCACGCAACATGTAGTGTTGGTCCCATGTTTCATGAGCTGAAACAAAAGATCCCAGAAATGTTCCATACGCACAAAAAGCTTATTTCTTTCCATTTCAATTGTTTTCCACCAGACTGGTGCGGCAAWTRAAGAAGCTGATAAAACAACATGATCATTACACAGGTGCACCTTGTGCTGGGGACAATAAAAGGCCACTCTAAAATGTGCAGTATTGTCACACAACACAATGCCACAGATGTCTTAAGTTTCGAGGGAGTGTGCAATTGGCATGCTGACTCCAAGAATGTCCACCAGAGCTGTTGCCAGAGAATGTAATGTTAATTTCTCTACCATAAGCCAACCTACAATGTCGTTTTAGAGAATTTGGCAGTTCGTACAACCGGCCTCACAATCGCAGACCACGTGTAACCACTCCAGCCCAGGACCTCCACATCTGGCTTCTGCACTTGCGGTATCGTCGGAGACCAGCCAACCGGACAGCTGATGAAACTGGGTTTGCACAACCAAAGAATTTCTGCACATCCATGTGCTCGTCGTCCTCACCAGGGTCTTGACATGTCTGCAGTTCAGCGTTGCAACCAACCTCAGTGGGCAAATTCTCACCTTCGATGACCACTGGCTCGCTGGAGAAGTGTGCTCTTTACGGATTAATCCTGGTTTCAACTGTATTACATTTACATTTACATTTTAGTCATTTAGCAGACGCTCTTATCCAGAGCGACTTACAGTAGAGTGCATACATTTTATTACATTTTTTACATACTGAGACAAGGATATCCCTACCGGCCAAACCCTCCCTACCGGCCAAACCCTCCCTAACCCGGACGACGCTATGCCAATTGTGCGTCGCCCCACGGATCTCCCGGTTGCGGCCGGCTGCGACAGAGCCTGGGCGCGAACCCAGCCCAGCCTGGGCGCGAACCCAGAGACTCTGGTGGCGCAGCTAGCACTGCGATGCAGTGCCCTAGACCACTGCGCCACCCGGGAGTATGGCAGACAGCGTGTGTATGGCGTCGTGTGGGCGAGCAATTTGCCGAGGTCAACATTGTGAACATAGTGCCCCATCATGGTGGCGGTGGGGTTATGGTTTAGGTAGGACTACCGGACTCACGGTAATTGACCGTTAATMAACATAAACACGTTCATAATCTCCAGGCCTCCACACATTGAAGCCACTGATGCACGCCTTTGGAACATCTACATTTCAAAAAGTATAATAAATCAATTTAATAGACACCATTACAATAAATCCAGGATTTATTTTAGTCAGGTCTAAAGAAGCATAATATGAAGAAAATGTATTTTAGAGGAACAGAATAGGAGTTGGCCTACTGAATGGCTATACTCCATGCCATAGGCTGTAGGCTTGTTCAATATATGCTTGAGTTCCACGCTATTATTTAATTGTATATGATTTTATAGAACAAAGAATATAATTGATATTTTTCCCATTACAGAGTGAGTATGCATATGACGTGGCTATATTGAGCGCAAAAGTGATAACTTTAAATCTAGCATATAGTACCCGTCTCAAGTTATTTGGCAACTTTAGATGTGAATAATACCTTAAAAACCTTAAAATGTCTTAGAAATCAAAACATATAAAGGCTGCACGGTGCGACTATAGGCTATTGATGATTTGAGAAAGAAGCAAAAAATGCTTGACCTCTGATCCTTGCCTCAGGCTGCACAGCTGTTCTCTCATCAAGTGATTGTATTTTCACCCATCAGACTTTTCTCAATTTAATCTCGTCTTTACTAATATGTCAAATGTATTTCGATTTACAATGGGCCATTATCAAATGGGAAGGAACAGGGGCAGGGGGAAAAAACATGTCATCTGTATGCACTCCAATAGGGACTGGAGGCAAAGAGCTTTCCCGCCAGTCCGTTTTGTTGTCTACTTKCGTTTTATAGCGGCGCATGTGCTTAACATGAGCAGCTGAGGAATAAATACAACACTACCTATTCTCCTCGGATCAACCACTGTTTGAGGAGCATGCTCTCGCTGCCCGACAGATGATATTCCACCCAAACTTTGTATGCCATGGGCTCTCCAACCTTGTTCCTGCAGCTACCCAGCGCTTAACTTGGGAAACCAAGTGAAATCTGTTCAGGACAGTGACAACCCGTCATTCGGGGAAGGTGGAGCCCCACCTGTTTTGAGACCCACAATTTTAGCAATAAATTKATTAATATATCAATAAAATTTTACTTTTTGGGGGGGGGGGCTTGCCTGTTTTGCATGTTATTTTGGTATTAATACATGTCACATATCAGTTCGCAAACAATGTAACAAATATATATCACGGAGTTAAAACAGCGTCATACAAATGTGGTCTTTTTTTTGCAGGCGTTTCAGCCTAGCTCAGTGGTTTCTGTGGTGGAGGGGCAAGCRAGCAGAAAATACAGAGCGTTGTGCCGTGATTGGCTCAGTGTTCTGTCACTAATGGGGACACTATGTCACCGCCAAGTAGACATCGAAAATTCTAGCCCTTTGGGTCCTGCCATATAGTTACATTAGAAGTGCCTTTCCAAGAAGGCTCAAGGTTGTTGGCCACAGATACAATTGTCAAATCACATTATATGTACAGTAGCTTTGATTGGACTAATCATGTCAACATCATATTTTCAAAATCTTAGCTAGCGGTCATCATCATGAATSAAGTCGACAAGCTACTGGCAAATCCTTCTTAATCCTTGTCATATGAAGTGAAATAATGAAGAGAAATTACAGATAAAACGTATCGGTGCTCATCGGCCATTGGACAAAGATTACACAACAAGTTGGAAATGYCAAATTCAACAATGAGTGGTTTGGAAGGAATCGGTGACAGTGGCAAATTGCAAGCATTGCAACTAGGAAGTCGGAAATAAACAAACTCAAACTGGGAAAATACGATTTGAACAGTCATCCAACTGGGAATTGTAAATCCGGCCTCTTTCGCTTTCTTTGATGAGAAAATTTGCCCAAGAAGGACCGCCGCACCACTTTCCTGTTCAAGTGAGCACATCACAACAAGGTGAGTCCAAAAATGTCTTATATGCTGCTGCATAAATGATGTAATATGTCAGGGAGATGTGTATACTGTAGCTAAGAAAGTAATACTAAGTGTATGTTGTGTCGTAAGATGTTAGTAGCCCATATGCCTCACCCTAATAATTTGGTCTATTTTCCCCTCTTAATTTTGCCTAATGTTCTGACTCGGRGATGCACATGTAGCCTATAACCTGTTTTTTGAAAAATGTAATCATTGAATATTGTAAGAGCTTTCATTGTCTYTTTGTATTCCCCCTTTATTTATCCTACTGTTCTGACTTGGTSTACAGGGAAAACACTAAGAACGGCCCATGTTCTGAATTCTGTCGCTGTACATTTCAAAAGTGCTGAACAAATAGTTATATTGACGACGTCCGTCCTACCTTGCTCATTAATGTCTTAATCGAAATTACGGATTGCCTCTTATCTGCTTGTCGTCCCCTTATGCCATAGTGTGTACATCTCAATTGTCAGTAGAAACCACATTTGTTAAAGCAAGTCAGCCATATCAGCTATATTTTTTTTAAANGTCGTCCCCTTATGCCATAGTGTGTACATCTCAATTGTCAGTAGAAACCACATTTGTTAAAGCAAGTCAGCCATATCAGCTATATTTTTTTTAAAGGCAGTAAATGAGGCTGAATAAACAGTTTCTCTGCCAGACAAGGCTCTGCTGATAGCCAGGTATAGCAGTGGTAAGATGTTGGGACAGCTTTATGTAGGCCCTAACAGTTTGTGGGCACTGTTTGTGACCGTTATAGTGCAATTAATGTATTGTTTAGTGTTATGCAGGCATGCATCTCACATATTTTATTTTGGGCCTCACCAAGATTTACATGCTAAAATCACCACTGGTTAGGGAACATTGATAGTAATATGTTTTTGCAACAAAACATATTTCACGAAACTGTTGACAGCCCATCTGTGCGCTCGAGAAAGGAATAAAAGGAGAGAGAAGAGGAGATGGAAACGCATGGTGGTGAGATATTCTGTATAGCTAAAAAGGTCATGTGTCACCGAATTAATTATGAAAATATAAAACATTTCCTACTACTAGGCTATTCAAATTCAAATACAAAATTCACTAAAATGTAAGGAGCACTGCACAATCAATGAACCAACAGCATCGCCTAGGGATATACGTTCTCACCCACACTCATGCATATACATTTTGGAGCGTAGCATAATGTAACCAGTCCATTCAGAATGCATAATAATACAGTCCACACTCAAAGGCAAGACAAATTATATATCAAAGACATCTTAAATCAGTTTTGTTTTATGTTTTTCCTTGCATATGTAATATGCGGTAGGTTATGTATTGCATAATGGCTCATAATCCATCAGCCACTCCTGGGCTACAATCACCTATCCGGACCCGTTTTACTGCCGATGCGGAGCCCCACCGGGCCTTCACGACTGGACTACCGACGTTATCTGCCCGAGGGAGTTATCCAACTCGCGACGTAACCTGAACGCCCATCTGCGGCCCGCTAATCGTTAGCTGTCTTATCGGCTGCTATCTGAATAGGTCTATCGGACAATTTTCCTGGGCCACTATTACTATAACTATTTTTCCAATTGGATTGGTCCCCTCTACCACACGGAACCCCAATAATCTACCAACGGAAACGCACGAGGTGGCTAAAAACAGACCTCCATCTTCTGCCAGCTTGCTACCCATAGCCCAGCTAGCTGTTTGAATCGCCATGACCCCAACCAACCTCACTACTCACTGGACCCTTATGATCACTCGGCTAAGCATGCCTCTCCTTAATGTCAATATGCCTTGTCCATTGCTGTTCTGGTTAGTGTTTATTGGCTTATTTCACTGTAGAGCCTCTAGCCCTGCTCATTATACCTTATCCAACCTTTCAGTTCCTGGTTTCAATGATGTTTCTAGAGACAATATCTCTCTCATCATCACTCAATGCCTAGGTTTACCTCCACTGTATTCACATTCTACCATACCTTTGTCTGTACATTATACATTGAAGCTATTTTATCGCCCCCAGAAACCTGCTCCTTTTACTCTCTGTTCCAGACGTCCTAGACGACCAATTGTCATAGCTTTTAGCCGTACCCTTATCCTACTCCTCCTCTGTTCCTCTGGTGATGTTAGAGGTGAATCCAGGCCCTGCAGTGCCTAGCTCCACTCCTATTCCCCAGGCGCTCTCTTTTGATGACTTCTGTAACCGGAATAGCCTTGGTATCATGCATGTTAACATTAAAAGCCTCCTCGCTAAGATTGTTTTATTCACTGCTTTAGCACACTCTGCCAACCCGGATGTCCTAGCCGTGTCTGAATCCTGGCTTAGGAAGACCACCAAAAACTCTGAAATCTCCATCCCTCTACAACATTTTCAGACAAGATAGAACGGCCAAAGGGAGCGGTGTTGCAGTCTACTGCAGAGATAGCCTGCAGAGTTATGTCCTACTATCCAGGTCTGTACCCAAACAATTTGAACTTCTACTTTTAAAAATCCACCTCTCTAAAAACAAGTCTCTCACCATTGCCGCCTGCTATAGACCACCCTCTGCCCCCAGCTGTGCTCTGAACACTATATGTGAACTGATTGCCCCCCCATCTTATTTCAGAGCTCGTGCTGCTAGGTGACCTAAACTGGGACATGCTTAACACCCCAACCATCCTACAATCTAAGCTTGATGCCTCAATCTCACACAAATTATCAATGAACCTACCAGGTACCACCCAAAGCCGTAAATACGGCCACCCTCATAGATATCATCCTAACCAACTTGCCCTCTAAATACACCTGTGCTGTTTTCAACCAAGATCTCAGCGATCACTGCCTCCTTGCCTGCATCCGTAATGGGTCAGCGGTCAAACGACCTCCCCTCATCACTGTCAAACACTCCCTGAAACACTTCAGCGAGCAATCGACCTGGCCGGGGTATCCTGGAAGGATATTGACCTCGTCCCGTCAGTAGAGGATGCCTGTTTTTTTTTATGCCTTCCTCACCATCTTAAATAAGCATGCCCCATTCAAGAAATGTAGAACCAGGAACAGATATAGCCCTTGGTTCTCTCAGACCTGACTGCCTTAACCAACACAAAAACATCTGTGGCGTTCTGCATTAGCATCGAACAGCCCCCGTGATATGCAACTTTTCATGGAAGTTAGAAACCAATATACACAGGCAGTTAGAAAAGCCAAGGCTAGTTTTTTCAAGCAGAATTTGCTTCCTGCAACACAAACTCAAAAAAGTTCTGGGACACTGTAAAGTCCATGGAGAATAAGAACACCTCCTCCCAGCTGCCCACTGCACTGAGGACAGGAAACTCTGTCACCACTGATAAATCCACTATAATTCAGAATTTCAATAAGCATTTTTTTACGGTGGCCATGCTTTCCACCTGGCTACCCCTACCCGGTCAACGCACTGCACCCCCACAGCAACTCGCCCAAGCCTTCCCCATATCTCCTTCTCCCAAATCCAGTCAGCTGATGTGAAAGAGCTGCAAATCTGGACCCCTACAAATCAGCAGGGCTAGACAATTTGGACCCTTTCTTTTCTAAAATTATCTGCCGAAATTGTTGCAACCCCTATTAATAGCCTGTTCAACCTCTCTTTTCGTGTCGTCTGAGATTCCCAAAGATTGGAAAGCAGCTGCGGTCATCCCCCTCTTCAAAGGGGGGGACACTCTTGGCCCAAACTGCTACAGACCTACAGTGGGGAGAACAAGTATTTGATACACTGCCGATTTTGCAGGTTTTCCTACTTACAAAGCATGTAGAGGTCTGTAATTTTTTATCATAGGTACCTTCAACTGTGAGAGACGGAATCTAAAACAAAAATCCAGGAAATCACATTGTATGATTTTTAAGGAAATTATTTGCATTTTATTGCATGACATAAGTATTTGATCACCTACCAACCAAGTAAGAATTCCGGCTCTCACAGACCTGTTAGTTTTTTCTTTAAGAACCCTCCTGTTCTCCACTCATTACCTGTATTAACTGCACCTGTTTGAACTCGTTACCTGTATAAAGACACCTGTCCACACACTCAATCAAACAGACTCCAACCTCTCCACAATGGCCAAGACCAGAGAGCTGTGTAAGGACATCAGGGATAAAATTGTAGACCTGCACAAGGCTGGGATGGGCTACAGGACAATAGGCAAGCAGCTTGGTGAGAAGGCAACAACTGTTGGCGCAATTATTAGAAATGGAAGAAGTTGAAGTTGACGGTCAATCACCCTCGGTCTGGGGCTCCATGCAAGATCTCACCTCGTGGGGCATCAATGATCACGAGGAAGGTGAGGGATCAGCCCAGAACTACACGGCAGGACCTGGTCAATGACCTGAAGAGAGCTGGGACCACAGTCTCAAAGAAAACCATTAGTAACACACTACGCCGTCATGGATTAAAAATCCTGCAGCGCACGCAAGGTCCCCTGCTCAAGCCAGCGCATGTCCAGGCCCGTCTGAAGTTTGCCAATGACCATCTGGATGATCCAGAGGAGGAATGGGAAAGGTCATGTGGTCTGATGAGACAAAAATAGAGCTTTTGGTCTAAACTCCACTCGCCGTGTTTGGAGGAAGAAGAAGGATGAGTACAACTCTAAGACACCATCCCAACCGTGAAGCATGGAGGTGGAAACATCATTCTTTGGGGATGCTTTTCTGCAAAGGGGACAGGACGACTGCACCGTATTGAGGGGAGGATGGATGGGGCATGTATCGCGAGATCTTGGCCAACAACCTCCTTCCCTCAGTAAGAGCATTGAAGATGGGTCGTGGCTGGGTCTTCCAGCAAGACAACGACCCGAAACACACAGCCAGGGCAACTAAGGAGTGGCTCTGTAAGAAGCATCTCAAGGTCTTGGAGTGGCCTAGCCAGTCTCCAGACCTGAACCCAATAGAATATCTTTGGAGGGAGCTGAAAGTCCGTATTGCCCAGCGACAGCCCCGAAACCTGAAGGATCTGGAGAAGGTCTGTATGGAGGAGTGGGCCAAAATCCCTGCTCCAGTGTGTGCAAACCTGGTCAAGAACTACAGGAACGTATGATCTCTGTAATTGCAAAAAAAGGTTTCTGTACCAAATATTAAGTTCTGCTTTTCTGATGTATCAAATACTTATGTCATGCAATAAAATGCAAATTAATTACTTAAAAATCATACAATGTGATTTTCTTGATTTTTGTTTTAGATTCCGTCTCTCACAGTTGAAGTGTACCTATGATAAAAATTACAGACCTCTACATGCTTTGTAAGTAGGAAAACCTGCAAAATCGGCAGTGTATCAAATACTTGTTCTCCCCACTGTATATCTATCGTCTTCGAAAGCCAAGTCAACAAACAGATTACCGACCATTTAGAATCCCACCGCACCTTCTCCGCTATGCAATCTGGATTGATTAAGTGGAGCCCAGGGCTAACTCAGCCTTGGGTAGGAAGACCGCTATGCACCCCCATAGAGACTGCCAGAGGTACGAACAGGCCCTCCGATTTGACACACTGAACTCAATCTGAGAAGTAGTTGGTGAACCAGGCGAGTCAGTCATTTGAGAAGCCAAGGCTAATGAGTCTGCCGATAAGAATGCGGTGATTGACAGAGTCGAAAGCCTTGGCCAGGTCAATGAAGACGGCTGCACAGTACTGTCTTTTATCGATGGCGGTTATGATATCGTTTAGGACCTRGAGTGTGGCTGAGGTGCACCCATGACCAGCTCGGAAACCAGATTGCATAGTGGAAGGTACAGTGGGATTCTAAATGGTCGGTGATCTGTTTATTAAGTTGACTTTCAAAGACTTTAGAAAGGCAGGGCAGGATGGATATAGGTCTATAACAGTTTGGGTCTAGAGTGTCTCCCCCTTTGAAGAGGGGGATGAAATGCATTCAGCCTCTTGCAAATTGAAGGAAAATTATGGAACAGAGACAAAAGCTAAATTATTATTTCGATTTTTTTTCTTGGTACATTTTTTGGGTAAGCCTGGCTTCAATGAATACAGGCCATCGTTTCCTGTGGGGTTTACTAACTGCATTCAGGTCGCGAATGCAGTCCGGCAGTGTCAATTATGCGTGTGAATTTATGGCGACTTTATGTGAATGAAATATGCTAGGCTAAAAGCTTCCATGTGACAGCCTGATTGGATAGTATGCTATTATATTTTTTGCTAATCTACTGCGTATTTTGTGGAATTGCATTAGTGCGACATTGGCAAAATGTGAAGTGTTCCCGGGACAGTCCTGGATCCCTGTTACCCATGTTAATCCCTATGGCAAGCATATCTGTGCCCAATCTGCTCATGAGTTTAAATAAACATTTTGTCTGTGGGGGGGGGGGGGGGGGGAATTCAAACCAGTTTATATTCATTAGGCTATCCCTTTGGATAAACTCTCATTGTAAGAAAAACATTAAATGAAAAAGCACCTTTTGATCATCACACTATAAACACACAATATAATGAGCCAAAGTTCTGTGCTGTTCACAACACTATCCTCACTGTTTTTATTCATTCAAAAAGGTTGACACATTTTTCCCTTTCTTTTATTCCCTCTCTTCTTGCCAGTACAATCTTTTTGCTTCCAGGTACATGACAGCAACTGCTTGCATGCAGCTTTACGCCTTTGTTTCCATGGCAACCATGCAGTGGCTCTGGAAAGATTTTTGCATCTAAAATGGACACAAATGCTCATTCTGATTGACACACACACACTGCAAACCTGGTTTCTCTTCACTTACGTAATGGGTGGGTGGAGTGGGCTCTGGCTTGCAGTGCTCATCCCTGTAATAGCTTCTCCTCTCCAGGGAACGACAGTGATTATTCCGGCTGCCTCCACTTCCTACAACAAGCCCTCCTCCACTTCCTACAACCAGCCCTCCTCCACTTCCTACAACCAGCCCTCCTCCACAGCCTCCACAGCAGTGGTTTGTCACACCCATTATTTCAAATAAGATTTTAAAATCACCCATCAACATAGCACGTTTCACCCTTTCTCCCTCTCAAAAGAGACGCCACAATGTTACTTAGGAGGCAGATTCATGAATCCATGTTGGTTCCAAAGACGAAGAGAATTGAATGTATATGAACATGGTGGAATTTGACCAAACAAAACAAACACGTACAGTTCCAGGTTAAAACATGCAATAAATAATAGTAATATATACAGTGCCAGTCAAAAGTTGACAACTACTCATTCAAGGGTTTTTCTTTATTTTTAAAATGTTCTACATTGTAGAATAATAGTGAAGACATCAAAACTATGATATAACACATATGGAATCATGTAGGAACCAAAAGTGTTAAACAAATCAAAATATATTTAAAATCCTTCAAAATAGCCACCCTTTGCCTTGATGACAGCTCTTGGCATTCTCTCAACCAGCTTCAACTGGAATGCTTTTGCAACAGTCTTGAAGGAGTTACCACATACGCTGAACACTTTTTGGCTGCTTTCCCTTCAGTCTGCAGTCCAACTCATCCCAAACCATCTCAATTGGGTTGAGGTCGGGTGGTTGTGGAGGCCAGGTCATCTGATACAGCACTCCATCACTCTCCTTCGTGGTCAAATAGCCCTTAACACACCTCCAGGCTGTGTGAGTCAAATCAAAATCAAACTTTAAATTTGTCACATGCGCCAAATACTTGTAGACTTTACCGTGAAATGCTTACRTACAAGGCCTTAACCGACAGCGCAGTTCAAAAAGAGTTAAGAAAATATTTACCAACTAGACAAAAATAAAAAGTAATAATAAAAAAGTAACACAATAAGAATAACGAGGCTATATACAGGGGGCACCGGTACCGAGTCAGTGTGCAGGGGTACGGGTTAGCTGAGGTAATTTGTACATGTAGGTGGGTATGAAGTGACAATGCACAGAAGGGAGGGTCGATGTAAATTGTCCGGTGGCGATTTTATTAATTGTTCAGCAGTCATATGGCTTGGGGGTAGAAGCTGTTGAGGAGCCTTTTGGTCCTAGACTTGGCGCTTCGGTACCGCGCGGTAGCAGAGAAAACAGTCTATAACTTGGGTGACTGGAGTCTCTAACAATTGTATGGGCTTTCCTCTGACACAGCCTATTATATAGGTCCTGGATGGCAGGGAGCTTGGCCCCAGTGATGTATTGGGCCGTTCACACTACCCTCTGCAGCGCCTTATGGTCAGATGCCGAGCAGTTGCCATACCAGGCGGTGATGCAACCGGTCAGGATGCATCACCATATCTCAGACTGGCCAATAAAAAMAAAAGATTAAGATGGGCAAAAGAACACAGACACTGGACAGAGGAACTCTTCCTAGAAGGCCAGCATCCRGGAGTCTCCTCTTCACTGTTGACGTTGAGACTGGTGTTTTGCGGGTATTATTTAATGAAGCTGCCAGTTGTTTCTCAAACTAGACACTAATGTACTTGTCCTCTTGCTCAGTTGTGCACCGGGGCCTCCCACTTTTTATATTCCAGTTAGAGCCCGTTTGTGCTGTTCTGTGAAGGGAGTAGTACACAGCGTTGTGCGAGATCTTCCGTTTCTTGGTAATTTCTCACATGGAATAGCCTTCATTTCTCAGAACAAGAATAGACTGAAGAAAGAAGAAAGTTATTTGTTTCTGGCCATTTTGAGCCTGTAATCAAACCCATAAATGCTGATGCTCCAGATACTCAACTAATCTAAAGAAGGCCAGTTTTATTGCTTCTTTTATCAGAACAACAGTTTTCACCTGTGCTAACATAATTGCAAAAGGGTTTTCTAATGATCAATCAGCCTTTGAAAATGATAAACTTGGATTAGCTAACACAACGTGCCATTGGAACACAGGAGTGATGGTTGCTGATAATGGGCCTCTGTACGCCTATGTAGATATTACATTAAAAATCAGCCGTTTCCAGCTACAATAGTTATTTACAACATCAACAATGTCTACACTGTATTTCTGATCAATTTGATGTTATTTTAAATGGACAATTTCTTTTCCTTTTCTTTCAAAAACAAGGACATTTCTAAGTGACCCCAAACTTTTGAAAGGTAGTGTATGTATTTTTTAAATCCTGCAGTTTCGATAATTAGCAATTCATATTTTTAGTAATGTAGGCAATTTATGCAAAGAATTTTTAACTCTTACCAGTATCGCCATTACATTATGGCAAGCAATTATTATTTTAGCAAACAATTATTGTTATTCATCCTATATTGTGGGCGGCAGGTAGGCTAGTGGTTAGAGCGTTGGGCCAGTAACCGAAAGATTGCTAGATCGAATCCCTGAGCAGACAAGGTAAAAATCTGTCGTATCGCCCCTGAACAAGGCAGTTAACCCACTGTTCCTAGGCCYTCATTGTAAATAAGAATTTGTTCTTAACGGACTTGCCTAGTTAAATTAAAGGTTAAATAAAAAATAAATAAAAAATCCCTCGCAACAGTTGTGGGACACACACAACCCCTTTCCCACACAACAACCATAGACTCAGATTCTCAGTTGCACCATTCCAGAGCCCAACTCAAGAAAGATCTTGATTTACAAATGCATATACAGTTTGTATGAGAAGGCCTGCAAAACTGAGCAAAAAATGGGCAGAAATGGGGAGATTTGATTAACCATTTTCACATCCTAGGTGATAAATCAGATATATCCCTTCCCCTGAAACACATGGTCCCCTGTTATGACCATATTCCCAAGCATCTCTGTGCAGTCAGACTTTTGATTTTGTGCCACAATAATATGCCCCCTCCCTGAACTTCCAAGTTTGATCCCCTCCCCATGGGCCACTGCAGCCAGTGTTGCCAGCACTGCCACCGCCTGGGTGGGGGCACCCCACCGGCTAGGTACAAGGTCGTCAAGGTTCTCACCAGCAGCTTCGAGAACTTCCTTGTATATTATGCTCTCCCATCAGGGGGCTCTGGCTTTGTAGGACCAACCCTGCCAGGCAGGCTCAGAAGGTCTCTGACCGCATTTTGGCTGCATACAGTCTGCTTACAGCAGGCCCATAAAACAGATAGGGACTTCTCTTTAGTATCTGGGTCATTCAGGTGGGTGTCTATGGTATAGGGTTGTGGACCGTTCCGTCAAGATGGGACCATAAATAAATAAATGAATGTATCATTTATTTAAAACATGTTGTTCCCCATGATAGGACAATGAATAAATTAGATGTATAATTTATTTGACAAAAACACAGTTTGAGCTGTTCTTGCCATAATATGGACTTGGTCTTTTACCAAATAGGTACTATCTTCTGTATACCAACCCTACCTTGTCACAACACAACTGATTGGCTCAAATGCATTAAGAAGGAAAGACATTCCATAGGCCCATAGACTCATCTCTGCAACTCCTCAATGGGCTCGGGAGAGGCGAAGGTCGAGTCATGAATCAAACTAAACATGACCCACCTGGCCATCTACTTCTTATCACACTGTTTGCTTAACCCGGATGTCAGCCGCACAGTGTCTGAGCAAACACATTTCAACTGACGACCGGAGTCAGCTTACAGGCGCCCGGCCTTGTTACTAGAGCACGTTGAGCCAAGGAAAGCCCCACCGTCCAAACCCTCCCTTACCACGGACAGTGCTGGGCAAATTGTGCTGCGTCCTATGGGGCTCCTGGGCTGTAGTGGCACCTCAGCAGTGCTTTTGACCGCTGCGCCACCCAGGATCCCTATTAACATTTTGTGTTAAGTATGACACAAAAGGCAGAGACCACCAGCGTCAGGTGTCCTTCCATTAAAATGAACTGACATCTGGTATTTTGACATCCATATTTTTACAATATTTTGTTTCACCCGTTTTAATATGCTTCAAAACATTTTATTTTGTGCCTACTAGACACGATCCAGGCTTCCATTATGTGAACAAGAAATCTCAATATTACACTGCAAGAACATCTGGATTAGAAGTCGACCGATTTCAAGTTTTCATAACAATCGGTAATCTGAATTTTTGGACGCCGATTACTTTGCACTCTACGAGGAGACTGCGTGGCAGGCTGACCACCTGTTACGCGAGTGCAGCAAGTAAAGKCAAGGTAAATTGCTAGCTAGCATTAAACTGATCTTATAAAAAAACAATCAATCTTAACATAATCACTAGCTAACTACACATGGTTGATGATATACTAGTTTAACTAGCTTGTTCTGCGTTGCAAATAATCAATGGCACCGCATTGTTAATGTATCATCGAATCACAGCCTACTTCGCTACTACTGCTGACTTGCTGCACCCTCGACAACTACTGTGATTATTATTATTTGACCATGCTGGTCATTTATGAACATTTGAACATCTTGGCCATGTTGTTATAATCTCCACCCGGCACAGCCAGAAGAGGACTGGCCACCCCTCATAGCCTGGTTCCTCTCTAGGTTTCTTCCTAGGTTTTGGCCTTTCTAGGGAGTTTTTCCTTGCCACCGTGCTTCTACACCTGCATTGCTTGCTGTTTGGGGTTTTAGGCTGGGTTTCTGTACAGCACTTTGAGATATCAGCTAATGTAAGAAGGGCTATATAAATACATTTCATTTGATTATTACAAATATATACAAAAATTAAAATTACATTTAAAAAATGTATTTAAAAAATAATAATAATAATAATAAAATTGGCCGATTCATCGGTATCGGCTTTTTTTTGGTCCTCCAATAATCGTTATCGGTACTGAAACATCATAATTGGTCGACCTCTAATCTGGATTATAGTGTCTTCGTGTGTGTGTGTAGGATGGGTGGATGGGAGTTAGAAATACAGGCAGTCCTTTGCAGAACGTCTTTATTTCATGCTCTGCTGAGCCAGAGCCTTCCGAGCGGCTCTTCACCTACACAACCACGAAACTACTGCTGATGGAGAAACACTAATGAATGGAGAGAGCGAGGGAAGTTCCGGATAAAGCAGAGCCGGAGTGAAGAGTGGGAGGAACATTACCCTTGAAGGGTAACACTGAATTGATGGGAGTTTAGAGACTATTTAATGCTCCTACAGTGGGTGAACTCTGACTTTAAACTTGACGTCACCGCATACAGTCATTCAGCGTCATCGGAACTGTGCCATAAACGTGTGGAAGTAGAAGCACAACTATATTCTTAACATCGACATCAGAACAACAAAAACATACCTGCCAAAAAACAGAAGTAAGATTTCCCACTCTTAGTATTTTTGTGCATTCAATTGAACAGATAGGACAGTGAAAAGCAGACAGGAAAAGGTGGGAGAGCTGCTAGTCAGAAGGGTTGGATTCCAACCCATGTCTACTCTGGTGTGTGCCGTGTCTAAAACGAAAGCTATATTACAAGGTTGTCAATGAACAGGAGTTAAAACGGCAATCTGCAGTTCAACAAAGTGGTCACGCTGTGTTGGGGCAGGAGAAATACAATCACTTTCAAATTCATAGATTGACTATCATGATATCAAAATGATTGTTGACAAATTTTTTTAGGCTATACAGTGTTGTTTATAATTGCAATGATTACAAACAATGGAGTAAAACAAGATTATATGTTGGGTTCTGATGGGAAACGACAGATTAACTAAACTCATTAGGACTTTTTAAGTTTACTCCACAAGAGTAAAACATACTTTTTAGAACGCTGGGTGACGCTGTTAATTAGCATTTGTACAGCTAATTAACATTTAGTAATTATACGGTCCGGCTGTTGTTGTGTGTACAACTTCCTGAATTACAACTGGTTCTCGTTTGTGAGGTTGACAGCAATAGCAAAAACATTAGCAATACGAAAACCTTGACACATCCTGGTTTTGGGGATTATTATAAGGTAAGAAGKAGTACTAAGCCATGTTAGGCATTTCTAAGCAGTATCCTTCCAAAAAAAACATGGAGGGAAAAAAATCTAATATGGCTAAAATGCAGGGATTGTTCTGCAATTAAAATCATTGGGCAGGCCACCCCAACATTTTTTAAGACGCCTAAATCCAAACAGTGTTTTTTCTAAAAAATAAAAAAAATCTGGATGGATAAACTCTTTTAGTGCAAATTTAAGACTAAAACCAGACAAAGTGTATAGAAAAGATAATGGACCTATATCTTTTTATAATATAATCTCTGAGAACTAACAATAATCAAAATAAAAGTCGGACAGACATTGAAAATTGAATATTCCCAAAACAATGAATTTAGCACTATTGACTGTGTTATGTTTGAGAAAAATAACATTAGCCATGGCAAAATGTGTATAATTGCAGGAAATTATCTTTAAAAACTGAAACACTCTCTCAGCTGCATGGAGAAATGTGTAGATTTGCAGGAAATTGGCTAAAAAAAATACAAATCTCTACACCACCAAGATGGGATCCTCTAAAATTCTCTAAAACCCAGTCGCACCGACCACGCCCCTTGATGATCCCGAAAACCATTTGAAATGTTACATGTAGCATCTTTAAAAGACACAAATGGAATGGATGATAGAGACTTTGTGGGTAGTTGGCTGGATGTCCTTTGGTTGGTGGACCATTCTTGATACACASGGGAAACTGTTGAGCGTGAAATATCCAGCAGCGTCTTCTGTCTTGCCCATTCACCCTCTGAATAGAACACATACACAATACAATCCATGTCTCAATTGTCTCAAGGCTTACAAATCATTCTTTAACCTTTCTCCTGCCCTTTATCTACACTGACTGAAGTGGATTTAACAGGTGACATCAATAAAGGATCATAGCTTTCAACCTGGATTCACCTGGTCAGTCTGTCATGAAAGAGCAGGCGTTCCAAATGTTTTGTACACTCAGTGTGTGATCTGAACTTAGGAGGACTAGTCGGTCTTCCTCACACAGAGGCCAGGGCCTGTCTACACACACTGCCTCTTGTGCAGAGGACAGATGCCATACGAGCATAGTCAAATAACACATTTGCTCATATGGCCAGGTGCACACACACGCATCAGAACTGCCTCGTTTATGCCAAGTGATAAAATACAAACTCTCATCAATACACACACACACACACGTGAGTGCAAGAACAGACACAGGCCAGCTGAGCAATGTAACTCCAATGGCATATGTGAGATGAGAAGTGGTGGTGATCACAGAGTATAAGGGGGAAAGTGAGAATCAGAACTTCTGCAACACAGCGAAGATATTTACATTTTATTAACCTGGACACTTGCTTTCCATAAAGCTTAAACTTTCCACACTCATGAATAATTATTGAATTACCTTTCTTAATTACTGTACGTATCAGTTGTGTTCAAATAACAATTTCGCACTAAAGCAGGAAACAAAATGCTATGGTCTGCCTCATCTATCCAGGTGGCCATTGTGTGTAGTGAAGCGAAACGTTCTGGGAAAATACACAAGGTCTCACGAGCCCGCGGGCTTTCCCGGTGTCGATCAGCCGCACGGCTCACTCCTGCCATCTCCATGTAAACAAGCAAAGACCACACTTTCTCATCTGACATCTCATCTGAAGAGCTAACGCGGTTCACTCATCTCCCCAATGCCAAACCAGTCCCTCACCCCTAGCAACTTGGGGTSCCTCTGTTGTCACATGTTGCTGACAAAACTGAGGGTCACTTTCAGAGCTAAACATTTTGACGAGGAGATACGTAAACCCATCAACTTTGGGACACGCATTCAGTGTCACTTCCTTGAAATCAAATGTGAAAAAAATAAATAATAAATACCTTGCTCTATTGTTAAAATGGAGGCAATCGAGGYTGCAGTCCAGCTGAAGCACTAGGTCTTCTACCTTCCAACCCAACAACACTGATAGTCACACAATAACGTTAGGCAACATCTACACGTTTTGAATGAGACCTGTCATTTATTTGAACGAGGACCCCACTACCTACTTGTGCGACGGCTGTATGGAAGTATTCACATYGCACTGCTGTTTCAAAGTGTAGCTAAGAGAATATAGGGGCTAATTAGACCCTCCGATTGCCACTTCACCACAGTCAGCAATCCAGAGCACGCAAACACATGTTTGCAGTTTGCGCAATTTAATAAAAAATTACATATATCATTTAAGTGCCTAAAGCTTGGTATCCACGAGATCAAGCAAAATGGCAAAAAAAAAAAAGAAGCATTCAAAGTGTAGCTAACATCTATTATTTTCAATCCCTCAGCTTTGGGACATTGCTGCATATGGTAGAGAAGTGCGCAACCACGCAAATCGAGGGAAGGTACCGGCTTAATATTGAACACTAACTCACTGAAGAAACTGTTTTCAGTTTTGGCCCACCATGGTGTGGGAGAGGGCACTCAGAGATGCAACGCCCACCCCCAACCATACCACAAACAGTCATGTCCATTTATGACTCACATCCATCTGCTTTATGTAAATACATAATGCCCTACGCTGAGCTTAGAAGAGAAATATTCAACATACAGTGCCTTTGGAAAGTATTCTGACCATTTAACTTTTTCCACATTTTGTTACATTACAGCCTTATTCAAAAATGTATTATATAAATATTTTTCATCTACACACAATACCCCATAATGACAAAATGAAAATAAGTTTAGAATTTTTTGTAAGACTTAAAAATCAAAAACAGAAATAGCTTATTTACGTAAGCATTCAGACCCTATGCTATGAGACATCCTTGAGATGTTTCAACAACTTGATTGGAGTCCACCTGTGGTAAATTCAATTGATTAGACATGATTTGGAAAGCCACACGRCTGTCTATATAAGAGCCCACAGTTGARAGTGCATGTCAGAGCAAAAACCAATCCATGGAGGTCGAAGMAATTGTCCTTAGAGCTCCGGGACATGATTGTGTCGAGGCACAGATCTGGGGAAGGACACCAAAAAAACYTCTACAGCATTGAAGGTCCCCAAGAACACAGTGGTCTCCATCATTCTTAACTGGAAGAAGTTTGGAACCACCAAGGCTCTTCCWAGAGCTGGCCGCCTGGCCAGACTGAAAAATCGGGGGAGAAGGGCCTGGGTCAGGGAGGTGACCAAGATCCCGATGGTCACTCTGAAGGAGCTCCAGAGTTCCTCTGCAGAGATGGTTGTCTTTCTGGAAGATTCTCCRATCTCTGCAGCACTCCACCAATCAGGCCTTCATGGTAGAGTGGACAGCCAGAAGCTACTCCTCGGTAAAAAAGGCACATGACAGCCTGCTTGGAGTTAACCAAAAGGSACCTAAAGACTCTCAGACCATGAGAAACAAGATTCTCTGGTCTGATGAAACCAAGGTTGAACTCTTTGGCCTGAATGCCAAGCGTCACATCTGGAYGAAACCTTGCACCATCCCTACGGCGAAGCATGGTGGTGGCAGCATCTTGCTGTGGGGATGTTTTTCAGTGGCAGGGCCTAGGAGACTAGTCAGGATCGAGGGAAAGATGAAGGAGAAAAGTACAAAGAGATCATTGATGAAAACCTGCTCCATAGCGCTCAGGACCTCAGACTGGGACAAATGTTCACCTTCCAACAGGACAAAGACCCTAAGCACACAGCCAAGACAATGCAGGAGTAGCTTTGGGACAAGTCTCTGAATGTCCTTGAGGGGCCCAGCCAGAGCCCAGACTTGAACATCTCTGGAGAGACCTGAAAATAGCTGTGCAGCAACGCTCCCTATCTAACCCGACAGAGCTTGACAGGATCTACAGAGAAGAAATGGGAGAAACTACCCAAATACAGGTGTGCGAAGCTTGTAGTGTCATATGCAAGAATACTCTAGGTTGTAATCGCTGCCAAAGGWGCTTCAACAAAGTACTGAGTAAAGGGTCTGAAAACTTATGTAACTGATATTTCAGTTTTTCATTWTTTATACATTTGCTCAAATAAAAAATGTTTTTGCTTTGTCATTATGGGGTATTGTGTGTACGTTGATGAGAAAYAAAWAAAATGTAAATCAAGTTTAGAATAAGGCTGTAACGTAACAAAATGTGGAAAAAGTGAAGGGGTCTGAATACTTTACGAATGCACTGTATAGGGACTCTTCTGTGTGACTGCATTTTTCCGTTTAATAAAGAGTTAGGCCAATAGACTGTGCTTTTTACAGTATAATTCAATCCAGAAGGTCAACTCAGTGTGTGTGCGCTAATGACCCTGAAAAAGAAAGAGGTGTARCATTTTTCATAAAGAGACAAATTCGATCACATCAGAGACAGCCATTAGTCATTTCTACGGATGAGTCATGCATTCTCCAGACTCTTGAGTGGTAGGGCCATTAAGGCTGTGAAATGGTGCAGAGCATAATCCTGTGTGGTCTCTGCTGAACAGTTGAGTTGCACATTGAGTCGAACAGACCTACCATAGTTTGGACCTTCTGGCCCTAAAAAAAAAAAAAAAAAATACAACAATACCAGATTACATCGGAACGGTACAAGAGGTGACTCATCCCTTACTTCTGCAATCTAATTAATGAGGCACAAGCTCCTAGGCTACAATTATTTGTGTATGCGCGTTGTTGATTGGTCCTTTTATCAATGGTYTAAATATGAATTTAGATTTAGGCATACGCCATTTGAATGCTCATGGTATTCAGTTTGCATTGACTGATATGTGCCAATAAATGAACTTGATGAGGCTCCTCTGGAATTACAGCACGTTCAGACCATCTGGAAGTGGATGCTCCACTGTTGCTGTTCCCCTCATTCAGGAAGTGTGCCATCTTAGCAATGTCGGCCTAACACAGATATCACCTTTCTGCTGTTCCCACCTGTGGGCTCCAACAGAGATCCTTACGTGGCAAGGACCACAGAGAGACATATAAAATGCACAAGACCCTTTGGTAGTATGATTGTAGCGTGTATCTAATCCTTATGGTGCCCTCTATTGGACCTGTGGCAGCATTATCAGCAACATCGTATATAATAACAATATGTACAAAATATATACAACGCTGCTGGGTTTTTCATGCTCAACAGTTTCCCGTGTGCATCAAGAATGGTCCACCACCCAAAGAACATCCAGCGAACTTGACAAAACTGTGGGAAGCTTTGGAGTCAACATGGGCCAGCATCCCTGTGGAACGCTTTTGACAACTTGTAGAGTCCATGCCTCAATGAATGGAGGCTGTTCTGAGGGCATAAAAAGGTGTTCCTAATGTTTTGTACACTCAGTGTACATTTTTATATATAATCTGCATTTATAAATCTAACTAACGTTATTCACATATTGTTTCAGTACATGTTGTTCATGGTTTACAAAGGGGTATGGATTCATAAGGCAACTGACATTTGCTACCTTTCCATATTCCACTGTTTTTCTATTGTTAGTTTCCACAGATCCTCTAGCACTACCGATTTAGCTGCTACCCCGAGTAACAATTGTAATCTTGTTTGCCATACTTTAACAGATAAAAAATGGCCACCAAAAATGGCTCCTACATTATTTTGAAGGCATGGTTGCACAATGGTCAAATAACATACAAACTACTAGAATAAAATAGTATACTCAATCCATAGGGAAATTGAGGAAACAACCTGATAGMTACCACCATCATGGGGGTTACAAGCACCAACACCGAGCTGTAATGCTCTTGGTATCCGCTCTTGGTATCCTCTTTGGTATCCTCTTTAACATGTGCTTCTACACCTGCATTGCTTGCTGTTTGGGGTTTTAGGCTGGGTTTCTGTACAGCACTTCGAGATATTAGCTGATGTACGAAGGGCTATATAAAATAAACTTGATTAATAGATTTCATTGCATGTCATGCAGACTACAGAAAAGGAGAGGACATTGCAAAATGTCATGTTTTCTGTCAAACCATAAATAAACAGTGCTCCACAGTCTCAAGATAAAGTAGTGGGAAATGAACTGCTGCAAGTCTAACATGCCACAAGATGGCAGTCTCCCTTCCCATTTGATTTAATCCCTTTTATTATCCATTAAGTTTGTAGTCTATAATAATGAMCATTACAAATCATTAGCATGTTTGCCTAGCTTACGTGTGGCATTGCTCCTCTTCCCATCAAGACCCTGGTGATAAACGCGCACCCACCTACCCACACTTCCAATCAAGACCCCGGTGTCTCTGTGATTCTGAGGGAGATGTGTCATTTTCCCCCCCTCCTACCAGTCAGGACAGTCGTCCTGTGAGAGAAGAGATTCATTTCAAGTTGAGCTTTGGGGTAGGGGGCCCGGGGTGCTACCAGAAAGAGGATCTCCATGAGACAGGAGAGCAGTGAGATGCCTTCCCTATTAAGGGAGGCTGGCGTACTGCCTTTTTTCATCTGAATTACAAATAGAGCCCATTAAAAACCTCTATGGAGCAAATTGGCAGACTGTGGTCTGCTTTTGCGATTAGGCCACTGGAGCTAGTCTGTGTATCCCACTGATTCAGATGAATAGATGTGATAAGACTAACTTAGATAATACATGTGCAGGTAAGATGGTCTTTAAAAAGTCAGACAAGCCTTGTGGTAGATGGATCTAAAGGGGGCAAAGGGCACATCTAATGGAACAATCATGCTAGGTGAAGTGAAGCTACTGAATTTGAAACATGATTGCTATGCAGTGTTTCACATTCACAACAATGCAATGMACCATATTCACACCAGTCTTGCCTTTTAAGAGGTTTTAAACAACAACAAATTAGATGTGTAAAAACACCAAAATGTGAACTCTGGGAAGTCATTGAGCTTCAGGGACAAATTTAAAATCAGCAGGAACATGGCCTTCCAAGACTGGCATGTGTAGACTACCCCTGGTTTAGGGATCCACAGGGAAGCGGACAAGTGAATCTTTCCTTGCCCTCCCTCTCTGTAGATGCGTAGCTGAGTGAGAGGCCTCTAGCCTTACTCCCTTGCCTGGTCCTGAGAGAAATTGGTCATGGTGAACAGGTTAAACCATCCACAGTTCCACTCTGCTGTGATGGGTTTCAGCAGGTTGCACATGCCCTGACCAGATTAGACAGCACCTAGGCTAATGCTTCATAAYATGATTACATCTATTTCAGGAGGCATTAGTTCCATAGCAGAGTTGGCAGAGAAATGGTGATTGATCGACAATTTACAGAAATCAATAGATCTAATCCCCCAAACATACACTACATAACCAAAAGTATATGGACACCTGATCGTCAAACATCTCATTCCTAAATCATGGGCATTGATACAGAGTTGGTCCACTCTTTGCTGCTCTAACAGCCTCCACTTCTGGGAAGGCTTTCCACTAGATGTTGGAACATTGCTGTGGGGACATGCTTCCATTCAGCCACAAGAGCATTAGTAAGGTGGGGCACTGATGTTGTGCGATTAGGCCTGGCTCGCAGTCGAGTTTCCAATTCATCCCAAAGATGTTCGATGGAGTTGAGGTCAGGGCTCTGTGCAGMCTAGTCAAGTTCTTCCACACCGATATCYACAAACCATTTCTGTATGGAACTCACTTTGTGCATGGGGGCGGTGTCATGCTGAAACAGTAAAGGGCCTTCCCCAAACTGTTGCAACAAGGTTTGGAAGCACAGAATTGTCTAGAATGTCACTGTATGCTGTAACATTAGCCCAAACCATGAAAAACAGCCCCAGACCATTATTCCTCCTCCACCAAACTTTACACTATGCATTGGGGCAGGTAYCGTTCTACTGGCATCTTCCAAACCCAGATTTGTCCGTCGGACTTCCAGAAGGTGATTCATTACTCCAGAGAACGAGTTTCCACTCTTTGCTGTGTTATTCTTATCTCTTACTTTTGTTATTTCTTTTGTTATTGTTATTTTCTTAAAACTGCATTGTTGTTTAAGGACTTGAAAGTAAGCATTTCAATGTGAGGTCTACACCAGTTGTATTTGGCGCATGTGACAAATAAAATTAGATTTGACTTGATTCCACTGCTCCCGAATCCAATGGCGGCGAGCTTTAAACCACTCCAAGCCAACGATTTCCTGGTAATGTGGGGGGGGGAAACTTGCAGTACCAATCATTAAATCATGCAAGTTGAGTCATTTGTAAGACCAACAACACACACAAAATTAAAATGGCAAGGATTATGAACCTGTAGATAAAGTGGTTCATCCTTATATGTATAAGTAACTGCAAGTCTATGCTACAAATAGGTCAAGTGAGGGATTAATCATACATCAACAGTCACTCACACCTTCTGACCAAACTACATCTCAAAAGTATGGCCTATATGGTGGTTGTTCTTCTGTAGTTCAGCACGTGAGAAACACTATAGTTAGAGTGCCCACATATAGTTAATTGTATTCCAATGATTACCCATGAATCAGCATTGCACAAGAATCTTGACGCATGGAAGCGGATCAGCACAAGATATGGGTGTGCTCCTATATAGCCTAACATCTGTTGCATTACGCAGCACTCGAAGAGCACGTTGTAAAAGATTCAATGTAATCCCCCAATATTTTGTTTAAAGGCTCCTAGCCAAGCTTGGCAATGTGGAAGCTTCACCATGCATTAAGAGTATTACAACTTCCCCCAGCACATTTCAGTATGAGGGCGCCCAATCCCCTTTAGATTTCATATTCCAAAAGGCCACAAAATCTTAACATTATACTACTGCTCGACAGTTGGCCAACCTTTAAAAGCGTTGTATAAATATGGAGGCAGTTAAGCAAATACGCCTTGTTAATTACATTTCAAACTACTAGACCGGGGCTATGGTAGACAAATGTTAAATGTTTTTGACAGTGGCAGATACATTAATGTAGTGAATGACCATCATAAAAATGGTATTAGAACTAGAAGTCGACCGATTATGATTTTTCAACGCCGATACCGATTATTGGATGACCAAAGAAAAGCAGATACAGATTAAAATCGTACGATTTTTTACATTTACTTGTAATAATGACAATTACAACAATACTGAATGAACACTTATTTTAACTTAATATAATACACCAATAAAATCAATTTAGCCTCAAATAAATAATGAAACATGTTCAATTTGGTTTAAATAATGCATAAACAAAGTGTTGGAGAAGAAAGTAAAAGTGCAATATGTGCCATGTAAGAAAGCTAACGTTTAAGTTCCTTGCTCAGAACATGAGAACATATGAAAGCTGGTGGTTCCTATTACCATGAGTCTTCAATATTCCCAGGTAAGAAGTTTTAGGTTGTAGTTATTATAGGACTATTTCTCTCTATACGATTTGTATTTCATATACCTTTGACTATTGGATGTTCTTATAGGCACTTTAGTATTGCCAGTGTAACAGTATAGCTTCCATCCCTCTCCTCGCCGCTACCTGGGCTCGAACCAGGAACACATCGACAACAGCCACCCTCGAAGCAGCGTTACCCATGCAGAGCAAGGGGAACAACTACTCCAACTCTCAGAGAG
The DNA here is from genome assembly GCF_002910315.2 of Salvelinus sp. IW2-2015. Taxonomy (NCBI): domain Eukaryota; kingdom Metazoa; phylum Chordata; class Actinopteri; order Salmoniformes; family Salmonidae; genus Salvelinus; species Salvelinus sp. IW2-2015. Next base: position 26,384,958 of record NC_036860.1, on the reverse strand, counting down.
AGTGACGTTTGAAACACTATTAGTGCTGTCTCTTATACACATCTAGATGTGTATAAGAGACAGCAACCTGGGCTCAAACCAGAAACACATCGACAACAGCCACCCTCGAAGCAGCGTTACCCATGCAGAGCAAGGGGAACAACTACTCCAACTCTCAGAGAGAGTGACGTTTGAAACACTATTAGTGCGCACCCCGCTAACTAGCTAGCCATTTCACATCGGTTACACCAGCCTAATCTCGGGAGTTGATAGGCTTGAATTCATAAACAGCAGAGCTGCTGGCAAAACCCACAAAGGTGCTGTTTGAATGCATGCTTACGAGCCTGCTGGTGCCCACCTTCGCTCAGTCAGACTTCTCTATCAAATCATAGACTTAATTATAACATAATAACACAGAAATACGAGCCTTAGGTCATTAATATGGTCGAATCTGGAAACTATCATCTCGAAAACAAAAAACATTTATTCTTTCAGTGAAATACGGAACCGTTCCGTATTTTATCTAACGGGTGGCATCCATCAGTCTAAATATTCCTGTTACATTGCACAACCTTCAATGTTATGTCATAATTACGTAAAATTCTGGCAAATTAGTTTGCAATGAGCCAGGCGGCCCAAACTGTTACATATACCCTGACTCTGCGTGCAATGAACGCAAGAGAAGTGACACAATTTCACCTGGTTAATATTGCCTGCTAACCTGGATTTCTTTTAGCTAAATATGCAGGTTTAAAATATATACTTCTGTTTATTGATTTTAAGAAAGGCATTGATGTTTATGGTTAGGTACACGTTGGAGCAACGAAAGTCCTTTTTCGCGAATGCGCACTGCATATGCAACGCAGGACACGCTAGATAAACTAGTAATATCATCAACCATGCGTAGTTATAACTAGTGATTATGATTGATTGATTGTTTTTTATAAGATAAGTTTAATGCTAGCTAGCAACTTACCTTGGCTTCTTACTGCATTCGCGTAACAGGTGGGCTCCTCGTGAGGCAGGTGGTTAGAGCGTTGGACTAGTTAACCGTAAGGTTGCAAGATTGAATCCCTGAGCTGACAAGGTAAAAAATCTGTCGTTCTGCCCCATAACAAGTGAGTCATTGAAAATAAGAATGTGTTCGTAACTGACTTGCCTAGTTAAATAAAGGTGTAAAAATATATATATTTAAAAAAATGGCGTCCAAAATTACCGATTCTTATGAAAACTTGAAATCGACCCTAATTAATTGGCCATTCCGATTAATCGGTCGAGCTCTAATTAGAACAGGGCCAAAATAATAGGGTGACAAACCCTATTTGCAAAGGACTCTATCATAATCTGTCAAAGTTATCATCAACTTCCTAGACCCCAGGAAGAGTTGCAGCTGCCTTGGAAGCAGCTAATGGGTATCCTAATAAAATACAAAATGTTATAACATTTTGGTAATTTAGCAGATGCTCTTATCTAGAGCGACTTACTTGGGCAATTAGGTTTGCTCAAGGGCACATCGACAGAACGTTCACCTCGTCAGCTTGGGGATTTTAACCAGTAACCTTTCGGTTAGTGGTCCAACGCTCTTAACCACTAGGCTACCTGCATGAATACCTATAACCAACGCTCGAAATGAAAGGCCTTGAAATTAAGCATTTCACAATGGAGATACCAGTCCCACAAAAACTCAATCTTGATCTGACAACCACAGGAGCCATTGTAATCTTATTAAAGGGATATGAATACAGTTGTGGCCAAAAGTTTTGAGAATGACACAAATATTAATTTCCACAAGGTTTGCTGCTTCAGTGTCTTTAGATATTTTTGTGAGATGTTACTATGGAATACTGAAGTATAATTACAAGCATTTAATAAGTGTCAAAGCCTTTTATTGACAATTACATGAAGTTGATGCAAAGAGTCAATATTTGCAGTGTTGACCCTTCTTTTTCAAGACCTCTGCAATCCGCCCTTGCATGCTGTCAATTAACTTCTGGGCCACATCCTGACTGATGGCAGCCATTTCTTGCATAATCAATGCTTGGAGTTTGTCAGAATTGGTGGGTTTTTGTTTGTCCACCCGCCTCTTGAGGATTGACCACAAGTTCTCAATGGGATTAAGGTCTGGGAGTTTCCTGGCCATGGACCCAATATTCGATGTTTTGTTCCCGAGCCACTAGTTATCACTTTGCCTTATGGCAAGGTGCTCTATCATGCTGGAAAAGGCATTGTTCGTCACCAAACTGTTCCTGGATGGTTGGGAGAAGCTGCTCTCGGAGGATGTGTTGGTACCATTCTTTATTCATGGCTGTGTTCTTAGGCCAAATTGTGAGTGAGCCCACTCCCTTGGCTGAGAAGCAACCCCACACATGAATGGTCTCAGGATGCTTTACTGTTGGCATGACACAGGACTGATGGTAGCGCTCACCTTGTCTTCTCCGGACAAGCTTTTTTCGGATGCCCCAAACAATCGGAAAGGGGATTCATCAGAGAAAATGACTTTACCCCAGTCCTCAGCAGTCTAATCCCTGTACATTTTAGCTGAATATCAGTCTGTCCCTGACATTTTTCCTGGAGAGAAGTGGCTCCTTTGCTGCCCTTCTTGACACCAGGCCATCCTCCAAAAGTCTTCGCCTTACTGTGCGTGCAGATGCACTCACACCTGCCTGCTGCCATTCCTGAGCAAGCTCTGTACTGGTGGTGCCCCAATCCCGCAGCTGAATCAACTTTAGGAGACTGTCCTGGCGCTTGCTGGACTTTCTTGAGCGCCCTGAAGCCTTCTTCACAACAACTGAACCGCTCTCCTTGAAGTTCTTAATGATCCGATAAATGGTTGATTTAGGTGCAATCTTACTGGCAGTTCTTGATGATCCGATAAACGATTGATTTAGGTGCAATCTTACTGGCAGCAATATCCTTGCCTGTGAAGCCCTTTTTGTGCAAAGCAATGATGACAGCACATGTTTCCTTGCAGGTAACCATGGTTGACAGAGGAAGAACAATGATTCGAAAGCACCACCCACCTTTTGAAGCTTCCAGTCTGTTATTTGAACTCAATCAGCATGACAGAGTGATCTCCAGCCTTGTCCTCGTCAACACTCACACCTGTGTTAACGAGAGAATCACTGACATGATGTCAGCTGGTCCTTTTATGGCAGGGCTGAAATGCAGTGGAAATGTTTTGGGGGGATTCAGTTCATTTGCATGGCAAAGAGGGACTTTGCAATTAATTGCAATTCATCTGATCACTCTTCATAACATTCTGGAGTATATGCAAATTGCCATCATACAAACTGAGGCAGCAGACTTTGTGAAAATTKATATTTGTGTCATTCTCAAAACTTCTGGCCATGACTGTACACCAATCTAGCTCCCCTTAGTTACATTTTCTACTGATCAACTCAACATTTCCCACTGATCACAACGAAAGTCAAAAACGTCTGCATCGTCTTTCGAAACAGAAACTTTCATTAGACTTTGTGATTTTTGTTTTGACATCTTATTCTGGTTCATGGAAATAAAGGAAGAGCGAGGGTTGTTCTGATTGGAGTGATTTGAGGAGCCCCTTTTTTTACTGGTTTCCCCTAATAAGTTGTGTAGCAGTATGATATTAAACMTTTGAGTCTACAAATGAAGTTGCAGTGTCTATGGATCATTCTTATCAATTGTCCTTAGGCTACATATTGGTGGAATATGTAGCCTAAATATGTAGCCTAATATGTAGCCTAATATCTAACCCACGCCTAGAGACAGTATGTAAGGCCGACTATGAGGGGAAAATAATAAAACAGGGAGCAGCAGAGAGTTTGGCACCTTACTCTAAACCCCAATCAGCACTTACTCTTCCTCCTAAAACCGTAACTACAGTTGTCAAAATCCCAGTACGGTCCCAAATAAAAAAGTATCACATTACCATAAACGTTTACTGCAACAGCTCATGTTAGTACAATGACTCTAGGGATCAATAAACATTGTCAGGTTTGTAAAATCTACATGAATCAAATCTGTTTATTATTCGTTTTACCAGTGACTGCTAATCCTCAAGTTTCAAGRTTCAAAAGGGAACATGGCCAAAAGTCATTGAGAGTGCAATATTCATGTTCAATATTTAAATAATATTTCTACTTAGGTTTAGAGATCAATCTATTTAAATGCATGTTAAATGTTTTGATATTTCCGCTCTCCTTATCATTGTTGCGTCATTGTTTCCCTTTTTGATAGCCAGTGGGAGCTTGTGCCAGAAAGAGTGAAAGCCCATTCTCAGATAAGCTAAAACAGCATTAACCTGATTTGGAGGATAGAGATTCCAGGTGGTCAAGTACAACATGGTCTGATCGGTGTGTAAAAGGCATGCCCAGCCTTTGAATGCCAACTCACAGGGAACAACTATGTATGATGAACTCCTCTCGTGTTACTACGTTAAGGTGCACTTACATTTCTCGGAATTTCATGTCACATATAATAATACAGAGATTGTAGCGTGCTACCATTCATTTCATCTAGGCTTTGCCACTGCTAATTGCAGAGAAGGCTTTGGGAACAACAATGCGTGGCCCGAGCAATACGTTTCACAATACATTATCAAACTCAACCTGAGAGCTCAGATTGTAGGTTTTATCATTCGGAAAATGATCYTGTCATGAACCTTTGAATGATGAATAAGAATCATGCATTATACCCATCTCCAATAATGCATTGAGGAGATACTTGTATGCCCTTCAAATCATTGAAAGGTGGTGAACGATCAAAGATGCAAAAATCCTACATCAATATGCTTCGTTTGAATCCTTACGAAGAGTACGAGGAGCACCTTAACAATACTGCAGGCACTGAGAAGCATCTACTGCAATATCAGCAGAGTTCAAAATAACTATATTTCAGAAAAAACACCTGCAGAATGTGCCCACTTGCTCAGGAATAGCAAAATGCAGGTTGAGCAAATATGACAATAGACAAATCTCTAGTGTTTTATTGTGAATCCCAAAAAGTACTGACTTGATTATAAAAGAGGTATTACTTGAGTGCATTTTTGCAGACAAGACATTCACTGTGTCTATCAAAATCCATACTGTATGTATGAAATAGAATAAGGGTGAACATGGTTAGACAGTTGAAGAGGGGCATGCCTCTGATTTATAATGACAGGTGAAGCATTTGACATACTGGAGTCAATGAAAAAAATGGATGGATTCCAATATCCAGCTGACTTACCAAGCAGTGCTTGGAACAGGCTGCTTTTGAAGACCCCCATTACTCTCTGAATGGCAGTTTTGAGCTGTTGTTCCTCTGGCTTCCTCAGTTTAGCACAGTAGTCTTCCAAAAGGCCTAGGGCCCTAGCTGTGTCTGCAGGAGGGTACGGATTGGAGACCAGTTAGKATGTTATTCAAAAGAAAAAAGTCATTTTAGTTTATAGTTAAACATACAGTCGAGTGATAAAATAGCAAACATCAGACAAGCACTGCCAGGACTAATTTACAAAGCCAATRTGTTTGAATAAGGTTTACAGTAGCTTGAGCTTCTGCCCACATGTTTGTCCCCATTTGTGAAAACGATTCTAAAAAATGGGAACCCTCCCCTAATCCTAACAACGCTGCACCAATTATGCACCGCCCCATGGGTCTCCCGGTCACGGCCGGCTGCGACAGAGCCTGGACTCGAACCCAGAATCTCTAGTGGCACAGCTAACACTGCGATGCAGTGCCTTAGACCACCACGCCAATTCGGGAGGCCTCTTCCATTACTTCCATTGTACAGTACAGTTGAACAACTCGGACAGCATTTATTTTTTATTGCTGCACAATTACAGACCAGTGGCTGAGACAATCTGAGGTCACGCCAGGACAAGCCTCATTACACATCTATTTATATGGAGTTGCTTTGTGGACTGAACTTACACTACAATCACCATGTATAAAAAGGATATAAAAATCCTTTACTGAATATGATCACACAATTCCCATAAACACTAGACATAGTTGGGCTGGAAGTTATCTCCATTATCCATGATAGGCCTTATGTATAAGGCTATTCCCTGCAATATTCAATTAAAATAATGSCATCACTTTAATGAAAAAGGCTTCATAAATTCTTACAAATAAGTATAAATGCTGTATAACTTATACATGCTCTAGAAATAAGGAATTAAAGTGCATTCGGAAAGTATTCAGACCCCTTGACTTTTCCTCACATTGTTACCTTACAGCCTAATTCTAAAATGGATTAAAATATMTTTTCCTCATCAATCTACACACAATACACCATAATCACAAAGCAAAAACAGGTTAAGAAATGTTTGCAAATTTATTTAAAAAATTACGTAAGTATTCAGACCCTTTGCTATGATACTTTAAATTGAGTTCAGGTGCATCCTGTTGCCATTGATCATCTTTGAGATGTTTCTACAACTTGGAGTCCACTTGTGGTAAATTCAACTGATTGGACAGGATTTGGAAAGGCACACACCTGTCTATATAAGGTCCCACAGCTGACAGAGCATGTTACAGCAAAAACCAAGCCATGATGTTGAAGGAATTGTCCATAGAGCTCCAAGACAGGATTGAGTCAAAGCACAGATCTGGGGAAGGGTACCAAAAAATGTAAATAAATCACATTTACATAGGTATTCAGACCTTTTACTCAGTATTTTGTTGAAGCACTTTTGGCAGAGATTACAGGCTCAAATCTTCTTGGTTATGACGCTACAAGCTTGGCACACGTGTATTTGGAGAGTTTCTTCCATTCATCTCTGCAGATCCGCTCAAGCTCTATCAGGTTGGATGGGGAGCGTCGATGCACAGCTATTTTCACATCTCCCCAGAGATGTTCGATTGGGTTCAAGTCCGGCCTCTGGCTGGGCCACTCAAGGACATTCAGAGACTTGTCCCGAAGCCACTCCTGCATTGTCTTGGCTGTGTGCTTAGGGTCGTTGTGCTGTTGGAAGGTGAACCTTCGCCCTGAGCGCTCTGGAGCTGGTTTTCGTCAAGGATCTCGCTGTACTTTGCACCGTTCATCTTTCCCTCGATCCTGACTAGTCTCCCAGTCTTTGCCACTGAAAAARATCCCCACAGCATGATGCTGCCACCACCATGCTTCACCTTAGGGATGGTGCAAGGTTTCCTCCAGGCATGACACTTGGCATTCAGGCCAAAGAGTTCAACCTTGGTTTTATCAGACCAGAGAATCTTGTTTCTCATGGTCAGAGTCCTTTCTGTGCCTTTTTGACAAACTCCAAGCAMGCTGTCATGTGCCTTTTAATGAGGAGTGACTTCCGTCTGGCCACTCTACCATAAAGGCAAAGGCCCGATTGGTGGAATGCTGCGGAGATGGTTGTCCTTCTGGAAGGTTCTCCGATCTCCACAGAGGAACTCTGGAGCTCTGTCAGAGTGACCATCGGGTTCTTGGTCACCTTCCTGACCAAGGCCCTTCTCCCCCGATTTTTCAGTCTGGCCGGGCAGCCAGCTCTTGGAAGAGTCTTGGTGGATCCAAAACTTCTTCCATTTAAGAARGYTGGAGGCCACTGTGTRCTTGGGGACCTTCAATGCTGCAGAAATGTTTTGGTACCCTTCCCCAGATCTGTGCCTCGACACAATCCTGTCTCTGAGCTCTATGGACAATTCCTTRGACCTCATGGCTTGGTTTTTGCTCTGACATGCACTGTCAACTGTGGGCTCTTGTATATACAAGTGTGTGTGTGCCTTTCCAAATCATGTCCAATCAATTTAATTTACCACATGTGGACTCCAATGAAGTTGTAGAATCATCAAGGATGATCAATGGAAACAGGATGCACCTGAGCTCAATTTCAAGTCTCATAGCAAAGGGTCTTATGTAATTAAGGGTATGTAATACTTATGTAAATAAGTTATCGGTTTATTTTGAATACATATGCAACACATTTCTAAACCTGTTGTCGCTTTGTCATTATGTGGTATTGAGTGTAGATTGATGAGYGAAACAAATGTAATACATTTTAGAATAAGGCTGTACTGTAACAAAAATTGGAAAAAGTAAAGTGGTCTGAATACTTTKCGAATGCACTGTATTAGGCCTAGTACTTAAAATATGTATAAATGCTTATTCATGAAAGCTATAAAAAAGTGTTTGTTACCCAATATTCCTATCTATAATAAACTACAGGTAACTGCCAAAATAAAGGAAACGCTTGAGTAAATGAGATACAAATATATTGAAAGCAGGTGCTTCTACACAGGTGTGGGTCCTGAGTTAATTAAGCAATTAACATCATACTTAGGGTCATGTATAAAAACGCCCAGTTGCCCATTATTTTGGCTACCACTGCTAGAAGAGAYCTCAGTGATTTTGAAAGAGGGGTTTCAAAGGAGCATAGAGGGTTAAAGGGGGMGTGTGTCACCAGATCTCCCCCCAACTGAACACTTATGGGAGATTCCYGAGCAGCACTTAAGACACTTTTTTCCCACCATCAACAAAACACCAAATTARAGATTTATCGTAGAAGAATGGTGTTGCATCCCTCCAATAGAGTTCCAGACACTTGTAGAATCTTTACCAAGAAGCATTGAAGCTGTTCTGGTGACAACTCCTATCAAGACACTTTGTTGGTGTTTCCTTTATTTTGTACATTACCAATGACTGTTCTGTTTCATAGGCCACATTAGGCTTGCATTACAAGTTATGGGTCATTTTTTCTTTAATTTGCCATTAGCTTACCTACAGGAACGTAGGCAAGCCTACACGCCAACGTGGGTCTAAAAGTGCTGAATGACAAAGAGCCATTGATGTTTTTTCACTTAGTGAAACCGCTTAGTGGCGAGACACCGGTTGTGCCAACTACGTTTCTGCTCACCTTTTTTTCTTACAGGCATAGTTGAATCCTGGATCCGTATTGGTGATTTACTTCTGCTATCAGTTCTCTTCAGTGCATCATTAAATGTTTCCGGCAGTGGTAACCGCTAGGTAGGAACCCACATCATTGGCGAATCAGTTGTGCTATAACGTGTGTGCCCTTAGGTTCAGTTTTGAAAACTATAGGCTTTTGCTCCAACAGAATCAGTGGGCTAGACTATAGGGCCAAACAGGCCACAAACAAAAACTATACTTGCAATGTAGTTCGGCATGCTTGTTCAGTTAATCGTCAGCAAAGATGTAGCCTAACCAATGTTTCGCCGTGATGCAGTCAGCCCGAAAGTGTTCAAGTAAATACATAAAATTCCAAATCCTATTTTCTGTTGTCCTGTGAAAAGTATCTTGTCTGTAGCTTGTGTGGGCTATGGTTCCGATGAYGGCATGCTGCTGTGCTGACAGGTGCAACGGCTGTAGCGCGCGTTCTGATGTTCCCACACAGATAGTTGTCAGGGGATAATATGTCATGGACATTAACTATAGCCTAGGCTAAGTGGTCGGTCGGTATATTTCCTCAATTGGCAAACTTTTCTTGAGCTCGGCTCAGTGAGATTTTCRGCGTTTCTATCACTGTCCTTGCAGTTTGATGCTGGCATTGAGTCAATGGCACTCCCATGTGATGACCTGGAGATTWAAAAAAAAATCAAAACCAATGGCAGTTCAAAGAAACGTTAAAGGTGGGGTAACGTTAATCGGCAGAGTGAAATATGCAACCATTGCTATTTTAGCGCGTGAAAAAAAAACGCTAAATAATTAAATGAGTAGGGTTAACGTTAGCCGCCTTGTTGTAGCCTAACACAACATCACATCAAGTTTAATTACGCTACCTTGCAGCAATTACTCAGCCTAATATTTTTTCTATGAATTTGGGGTGGCCCAATTAGTCAAACGAACCAGGTGTGCAGATATGGCAATCAAAATACACAACATTAGCTGGCCAAAATGTATTGCAAGTCATACCACCACGAATACAATTGATGGGCTCCATCCAATATCTCAGTTAGCTAAGGTTATGTAGCTGGTGTGATTCTCCGTCGTTTTCCTTTGATTTAGGATATGACATGCTTTATAGCCCAAGTCTATTCAACCATTCACAAACTGAAATGAACCCAATGCTCACAAACACATGCATCGTTGTTGCTCAACCTGCTAGGCTACCTAAAACGAAAGCCTGGACAGTGAAACTGGAAGTTGGCAAAGCGTTAGGTTAACGATAGCCTTTCCTGATGTCAGTGCGCTCGCGCATGTAGGAAAATACCTGCCTGTCTGATCTTGCTGTAAAACGTATGTCTTTGCAATAACCCGTCTATTTTACACATTTCATATATTATTTGCGAAATATCTGGAACTTCCTCATCCTCTTATTTGCTGTATCACATCACCACGTTTTTATTTCCAAATCTACAGCCACGGAGTGGAAAGCAGTATCAGTTTTAGCTTAGCAACGGAGAGGTTTGTTACTAGCTACACCTTGATTGACAAAACTTTACAACCAATGGCTTTGCGGTGCTTTTTGTCCAGGCTCGGGAGTATTAACCAATACAATTTGTTGTGAAAGGTTCAGAGTTCATTCTGGTTCACGTGGTTTAAAATGGCTGCGCCCTTCACTAAATAATGATATAGAAGAAAATATTGAAACAGCTACACGTTAAACCCCACCAAAGAAGAAGAAACAGTTAAACGTTTGCAGCATATAGCTACACTAGAGCTGAAACATCGCCAAGGTAAGGAAGGAATACTCGACAGTACAGCAATACATAGACTGGCGTTATTCCAGTGTAATCGTGATTAATAATATATAAATGTTTTGCTCTCTGAACTAGGCTACTTGGACTGGGTTTTATAACATGTAATGTTGGCTAGGTAAAGTTAGCAGTCTTATCGAACGTGTTGCATACACGTTTACTCAGCCCTGTCAATGATAGCCAACATTATTGATAGACAGTGACATTTATTTTAAAAATGTAGTCATYCATTGCAGGGAATCTTTCTGAAGATGTCAGAAAACAGCAATGTCGTTGTACAGAAAGGCACCAGCCGCACAGTTCCCAGAGCTCTGATCATTCAAATGATGGCGGAAAATTTCGAACGGTTGCCTGAACTTGACAGGTACGTTTTTGTAGGCTTATGCCAAAGAGAATGATAGAGGCCTCTAGTGGCCAAAATGTTGTTAGCATGGACAGCGCCACAGAGGGCTTAGACTTTTAATGTAGTCAACTGACTGATCCCTCCAGGTGACCGTTGGAGTCATGTCCAACCAGTTCATCAGGAGTGATCAGCCAATCTTGAAGAAGAAAATGTACTACTTCAAAATGGAGATGGCTTCAATGGCACTGTCACAGACACTTGATTGGTCAGCTCAGGGTTTCCCAAACCTGGTTCTGGGGCCCCACCTGGGTGCACGTTTTGGTTTTTGCCTTAGCGCAACACAGATTGTTCAAATAACCAACTCATCATCAAGCTTTGGTTTTAAATCAGCTGTGTAGTGCTAGGTCAAATCAAAACCTGCACTGGGGTGGACCCCAGGACAGAGTTTGGGAAACCCTGGGTTAACTAACAACTTCACAAACTATGCTCACGCTTCAATGGCGCAGAAGTCCATGTGTTGTGATTCTGGATGGCCAGATTGCTTGCAATAGTGATGGGGGAAAGTAAGCTTCCTGAAGCATAGTTGAGCACGTCTGTTTTGTTGCTAAACAACCAACCTGTCTAATGGAACAGGTACAAAGATGAGTCATCCATCTCTATAGCCTAGACATGTTTTCATTTCCTTGACAGCCCTAGCACTACTTGTAATTGACAGCCTTTTGCATTTTGCTCTCATAACATTAACAACCTATGAAATATCACTGTTGTTCTACAGGAAAATCTTCACCTATGGCCCCGTGTACCTGGGAGGTAATGGGGCATTTGCAGGACTGATTGCCAACAGCTTATACAGGAGAGCACTGAATGTCACTCAAGGGCGTTTTACATCAAATCTCCCGATGGCTGTCCTACCATTCTTGACAACAGTGGCCATGTATAATGTAGCTGTGTCCAAACCATTATTGTCTGGTGAGTGTTTAATTGTTTCAGTTGCAGTTGAAGTTTGACAATATTTTAATTGTTTCTGATATTCTTAAACTAATTTCAGGTGACCTTAACTGTCCAACCTGTGTCCTGATAAGAGGTGCCCTTGTCGGCGCAGTTGGTGCTGGTGTATATCCTATTCTGTTGGCTTTGCCTGTGAATGCAGGCCTTGCAACCAGGTATGTGCTACTCTTTGCAGTCAGTTTCATCAAGATGCTTGGCTGACTGAATTTGCATAATTATGCCATTGTAATTATCTGACAGGTACAACACTGCACCATTGCCAGAAAAGGGAAACGTCCTCCGTTTTTGGATGAACATTACCCAACCCATCTTGAGGAAAATGGGTGTTGTGATAGTACTACAGGTGTTCTTTGGAACCTACCTAAGCTCCAGACACTTTGACAGCTACTTGAAATTGATTCAGTTGTCCGTCTCAAATGGCGAGGAGCTTCAGGATTAAAACAGTTTCTAACAAACCTAAATGTTCTGCATTATTTTCTTCAGTCCTTGAGTTACATACACGTACAAACATCTGGATAATCATAATGTAATGACTAAATTATATCGACGCCATCGCTGGAATAAATATTTTATATAAATGTTATATGCAATGTCAAAGGGCAAAACAAAACCATGGGAGTACTGCAGATAGTAATTTTTCCCCGCTGTTTGCAATGAGGTCGTTTACGGCTGTATCGGAAAGTAGAGGCCCATTCATAACTAATTCAAGTAGATAGCGTTCACACTATAACGATAAAAAAAACAGGCTTAGACATTTTTCCAATCACATAAGTATTCAGACCATTTACTCAGAGCTTGGAAGCACCTTTGGCAGCGATTACAGCCTCGAGTCATCTTCGGTATGACGCTACAAGCTTGGCACACCTGGATTTGGGGAGTTTCTCTCAAGTTGGATGGGAAGCGTCGCTGCACAGCTATTTTCAGGTCTCTCCAGAGATGTTCGATTGGGTTCAAGTCCAGGCTCTGGCTGGGCCACTCAAGGACATTCAGAGACTTGTCCCGAAGCCACTCCTGCGTTGTCTTGGCTGTGTGCTTAGGGTCATTGTTCTGTTGGAAGGTGACCCTTTGCCCCTAGACTGAGGTCCTGAGCGCTCTGGAGCAGATTTTCAAAGATCTCTCTGTACTTTGCTCTGGTCAGGATCAAGGGAAAGATGAACAATCTCCCAGTCTGCCGCTGAAAAACATCCCCACAGCATGTTGCCACCACCATGCTTTGCAGTAATATTTCGGTATCCTTCCCCACATCTGTGCCTCGTCACAATCCTGTCTCTGACATGCACTGTCAACTGTGGGACCTTCTTATATAGACAGGTGGGTGCCTTTCCAAATCATGTCCAATCAGTTGAATTTACCACAGATGGACTCCAAGTTGTAAAAACATCAGATTGATCAATGGAAACAGGATGCACCAGAGCTCAATTTCAAGTCTCATAGCAAAGGGTCTGAATACTTCAGTACATTTTTTTTATAAATCTGCAAACATTTCTAAATCGGTTGTCGTATTGTGTGTAGGGGGGGGGGGGATGTGCCTTATCTTAATGAGATGCACAACTGTCTTAGCTCAATTATCCTGTCAAATTATACATTCAAAATAAATAAAATATTCCAAAACATGCATCCTGTTTGTAACAAGGCACTAAAGTAATACTGTAAAAAATGTGATAAAACAATTCACTTTGTCGAACACAGTTATGCTTTGGGCAAATCCAATACAACTGACTACCACTGTATTTAAGCATAGTGGTGGCTGCATCATGTTATAGGTATGCTTGTAATTGTTATGGACTGCAGAGTTTTGCCAGAAAAAAAAAAAAAAAGCTCCATTCCATTTCTAAGCACAGACAAAATGCTAGAAAAAAACTTGGTTCAATCTGCTTTCCACCAGACACTGGTAGATGAATTCACATTTCAGAAGGACAGTAACCTAAAAAACAAGGCCAAATCTACACGAGTTGCTTAGCGAGAAGACATTGAATGTTCCTGAGTTAAATCTAAGTCAAAACTACAGCAAAACCTGAAAATGGTTGTCTAGCAATGATCAACAACCAATTTGACAGCACTTGGATAATTTAAATAATAAAAGGGCAAATGTTGCACAATCCAGGAGTGGAAAGCTCTTAGAGACATACCCAGAAAGGCTCAGCTGTAATCGCTGCTTGTGAATTCTTAATTAATTGAGTTCTGTATTTCATTTGATATATTTGCAAAAATGTCTAAAAACATGTTTTCACTTTGTCATTATGGGGTATTTTGTGTAGATGGTGAGAAATCTATTTAATCCAGGCTGTAATGCAAAAAGTGAAAGGGTATGAATATTTTAAGGCACTGTACATACGTTATACCTTAATGCATGCTTTAATTTCCATTAGAATTAAGTGATTATCAGGTTGTACAACAGTTCTGCATTTTGAATGTTTTAACTTCGCATATCGCACATTTGAAATCAAAGGTATTTTGAAATGAATTTGTGACGCATGCGCCAATTTTAGTGATAGGAAGTTAAACCTCCGAATCAGGATCTCAATGAAATGGTTGTTTCTTTGTTTAAATACCTCACAGCTGTGTGTTAAATGAACAAACTGATATTGGGTTCTAAAATGGATGCTCTTTTAACACAAAGGTCATAAAAAWWAAAAWWAAAWTCAACATGCGCATGACTATCAGGTGTGGAATATTATAATTTTTTGGAGTGGCCCTACATGGGAAAAGGTTTGAAAGTGCCATATCCTAGGGTAATGCAACTGATAAACAAAGCAAATATGATCCAATTGCGATCCAGTCAAAATAGCATAACATTTAGTTATCAATGTCAAGCAATATACTTGATGAGAAACATTTGCTTTGTATACTGATATCAAAATGTATAATGGACATTGGCTGGTTGACCTGCTAGTAAATGGCCAAATATAAATATTAGCTGAGGATAGTTTTGATTTAAGTTAGTCGGGCTATATCAAATTAATGGATTCTCAATTTGACCAGTGTAGAAAACATTTTTTTGGGGAAAACCACCATCACCCCCATTGACTTTTGGTTAGCAATGGCTAAAAGTTTAAAGTGGCTGTTTTAAAGAAAACCAAATGACACATTGCACTTTCAGTGTGAGACACCATTTAACTTTGTTCTTAAATACCAAACTTATCCTTTAAAAGGCACTACACATTTTCAGTCAACAGCAGCCCCACCACTTGGTTTGCAAAAAGGGTGGGGGATCACAGGGCTGGAGAAATGTAACCACTCAAAATTCATAAAGCCTTGTGGATACTTCACATTAAATATATTCACTGCCATGCCATCCAGCTCGACAAACGTACGAGTGACAGTTCCTTACATTATTTGTTGGACATTCAGACCTCAAATGGTCTGTCAAAAAGAGTCAATGGCCTACGCTACCAGGTGTGTAAATCCTACTATATGCCACAACTCAAAATTAAATGGGAAAGATAAATGCTATCCAAAATTACTTATATTTATCATTTTGAACAGCACCTGTCTTTTCTATTAATTTGTGCTTCAGGCATATAGCTGGACATGAACTTCTTCAGTCAGACTTATTGAGGTCTGAAAACACCTAAAGCCAATTTAAGAGTAAACTATTACATTAAACCTAAATGCAGCAGCATTATGTTAAAAACAAGTACACCAGACTAGTAGGTGTATGCACATCCAATATGCTTTGAGCTCTCCACTCAAATGAAGCCTCACGTGTTTGGGAACCATTACCAATTCCTCRCCCCCCCCCCCCCCCATTTTGTTGAGGAATTGATAGCTCTGTCTGCAGAAAAAGCTTGCTGTTTGAAAAGAGAAAATAAAGGTTAATATCAATGACATACAGCAACATTCAAGACAAAATACATAACTGAAGCATGTATAATCAAAATAAGATTTATTGTCAATTACTTTATCAAAACCAATCTTCCTGAAACATTGTTCTCTCGTTTAGAGATTTTGGCACAAAAATCTTGTATTATACATAATTCTTCAAGACATACTGACTCAGAAATGGACTTCACCAATGTTGTATAAACTATCAGGATCACAACATCAATAACAAAATATACTTTTACAACTGGGTTACATTCAAAAGTGTCAACACAAGTCAAGTTAAACTTGTGAAGAAACTATTATACGACCTCTGATATTGTCAATGCAATAGGTAGTGGAACACTTGTCATCCACAAAATTCTAAATTCACTCATTTTTTCAAAGGTGTGGTAGGATACTGGTAAAATGTAGTCACTTACACTATTTGTTATACTACCTTCAAAAAAAAATAACAGGCCAAGTTGGCAGCAGCGGGTTCCGCCTCTTCAGCTTCCCCGACAGCAGAATCCACTTTAGCAATAAAGAAAAATAGGGCCGCTAAATYAAAACATCCTTCAGCAGAATAGTAATGTTTCACAAAGAGACCATTTCTAACCAAACCGTGGTAACCAACTATATGTGTTGTTTCTTCCCCCCCATTCTGGTTAGAGCCAATATGAACTAATAATATTCTACGATTAAACTCTTTGTGAAACATCACCGTACTCCATTTATTTTTTCTTCAATTCCAATAAAACTTGACTGCTAAATTCAAAAAGGCCCCATTTCTTTATATTTGGGCGTGAAATCAGTTAGATTTGTATATTTACAGGTTAAATTCTTAATGCACAGAGCTTAATAAAAGAAAAGTTGAATATAAATTGAAGTAACAAATTGAAGTAATTACTCAACTCAAACTAACAGAGAAACATATGTTCCAGTGTATACTATACCTAAAGTTATTTTAAAACTTGAAATAACCTTGATAAACATCCGAGAAGGTATCAAATCAGCTTTTCTTGTTAAGAGATCCTTACCATGGAGCCAAGCAGACAGGGACGTTCTGTAACCCATTCATCCAGCATGGTTGAACAATCATCACCTAGAAGAAAACTGGCAACAAGGTTTAACGAGTAACGAGTTCTTATATCATTGGTTTCATAAGATTTCACACATGCTCATTCAACATTTCTTAAGTAATGATCTCAAAACAGTTTTAAGTGTTCATAAATTCCCCTGATATTTTTTTTTTACTCTGAAGTTAAAGCAGGTTCAGTCTCAACATCTGAAAACAGATAAAAGTACTTGACCCTACATTTTGAGTGATGCGCTTGCACTCTCTGCACACTTCATGCAGAACTCCACTGAGACGTGGTTCTTGTCCACGTGCAGACAGATGCCACCAGAAGTCTCCATCTTCACAAGTTTCCTAGGCAAGGCATAATCATGGTCTTCGTTCTTGTTGGACTCCTGGAAAAGTGAGGAAGATAATTTCATGCCGTTCACACCGCTCAGCCTTGACAACAGCTGGGCTAACATACTCTCGTTGGCCAACACAGCTCTCAGGTACCTCGACTCATCTTCCAACTCTTCCACCCTCTTATTCAATRGGACGTTCTCCTGTTTAAGTATGTGGTTTTCTGACGACAGAGACCCGACTTTATTCTCCAGCCCGTTGACGTATTCCTTCTTTTTCAGACGATTCATTCTTGCAGCGATGGCGTTCTTGTTGATCATGCGCCCAGACGGGTTCTCTCTCCACTTCCTTTTCTGACCAGCAGACATTCCTTCTGGCGATGGCGTCCTGGACGCGTCGATTCCAAAATCTTGATCTGTTGCGTCACCCACACCTAATTCGGTCAATCCAATGTCGAAAAGAGGGGAGACTGCATCCTTCTCAAATGTCCAGTTTAACTTGTCGATTCCAAATAAACCATCAAGCTCTAATCCAACTGTACTATCCCCATTCTCTGAGCTCATGTCTTCATAGGGACTCGTTTTAAAATGTATAGTTTCAACAAAGTCAGGGACTTCAATTTCAAAAGGACAATTTGAGGTGTGCACCTCCACATCGGTGTTGTCTGAATGACCTCTTCGTCTGGTGATCATTTTAGATTTTGATGACGGGGACCACAAATTTATTTCCGCTCCAATCTGGACTCTGCATAGATTTTCTGTGAGGATACACAAAAGGACATTGATTAGTAACATTGTTTTTAATTAGGTCGGTCTAAAGAATCTGTTGGGTCTCAACAGATTAGCAATGAAATAAATATTTGAGCATTCAGTGAGTAAGTTACGCCTATTCTTCAGATTCCCTCCATTATCTCAATCCCCATTTGGAAGGGCCTTCTGTCTTGAGGCCATGCACGTTTCCTTTACCAAATATAAAATCAGGTTCTTGTGATACAAAAATGTTGCATTAACAAGTTGCATCTAGTTAGTAATGTGTTCTTTATTGCTATGTCTGTTTGTGGCAAGGCTTGCCTTCGCTAACTAGTTAGGTTCTAAAGAACATGCTCCTGATAAATAAGCTAACGTTTGCTAGCTAAAATTACCATCCCTAGTGAATAAGTTGTTGGCGACATCCTCGTCAAATCTGTGCAGTAGTGTAAAGACACTTAAAAGTACTACTTAACTATTTTTGGGGGGTATCTGTACTTTAATACATTTTTTGGACAACTTTTACTTTACTACATTCCTAAAGAAAATAATGTACTTTTTACTCCTTTTCCCTGACACCCAAAAGTACTCGTTACATTTTGAACGCTTAGACCATTTTCCTGTCCTGCTAATTCACACACTTAACAACAAACAACTTACTACTAAAGTATATTTTAGCAATTACATTTACTTTTGATATTTAGAAATCAATCATTTTACTCAAGTAATATTTTACTGAGTGACTAACTTTTACTTGAATAACTTTATTAAAAAGGTATCTATACTTTTACTCAAGTAAACTCATTCAAAAAGAAACTTCCCTTTTTCAGAACCCTGTCTTTCAAAGATAATTCATAAAAATCCAAATAACTTCACAGATCTTCATTGTAAAGGGTTTAAAAAATGTTTCCCATGCATGTTCAATGAACCATAAACAATTAAAACATGTACCTGTGGAACGGTCGTTAAGACACTAACAGCTTACAGACGGTAGGCAAATATGGTCACAGTTTGAAAACTTAGGACACTAAAGAGGCCTTTCTACTGAGTCACACCAAACACCAAAAGAAAGATGCCCAGGGTCCCTGCTCATCTGTGTGAACGTGCCTTAGGCATGCTGCAAGGAGGCATGAGGACCGCAGATGTTGCCAATGCAATAAATTGCAATGTCCGTACTGTGAGACGCCTAAGACAGCGCTACAGGGAGACAGGACGGACAGCTGATCGTCCTCGCAGTGGCAGACCACGTGTAACAACACCTGCACAGGCTCGGTACACCCGAACATCACACCTGCGGGACAGGATGGCAACAACAACTGCCCGAGTTACACCAGGAACACACAATCTCTCCATCAGTGCTCAGACTGTCRGCAATAGGCTGAGAGAGGCTGGACTGATGGCTTGTAGGCCTGTTGTAAGGCAGGTCCTCACCAGACATCACCGGCAACAACGTCGCCTATGGACAGAAACCCACCGTCGCTGGACCATTCAGGACTGGTAAAAAGTGCTCTTCACTGACGAGTCGCGGTTTTGTCTCACCAGGGGAGATGGTCGGATTTGCGATAATCGTCAAAGGAATGAGCGTTACACCAAGGCCTGTACTCCGGAGCAGGATCGACTTGGAGGTGGAGGGTCCGTCATGGTCTGGGGCGGTGTGTCACAGCATCATCAGACTGCCTGCAATGACAACGAGCTCAATCTCAACGCTGTGCGTTACAGGGAAGAAATACTCCTGCCTCATGTGGTACCCTTCCTTCAGGCTCATCCTGACATGACCCTCCAGCATGACAATGCCACCAGCCATACTGCTCATTCTGTGTGTGATTTCCTGGAAGACAGGAATGTCAGTGTTCTGCCATGGCCAGCGAAGAGCCCGGATCTCAATCTCATTGAGCATGCCTGGGACCTGTTGGATCGGAGGGTGAGGGCTAGGGCCATTCCCCCCAGAAATGGCCGGGAACTTGCAGGTGCCTTGGTGGAAGAGTGGAGTAACATCTCACAGAAAGAACTGGTGAAGTCCATGAAGAGGAGATGCACTGCAGTACTTAATGCAGCTGGTGGCCACCAGATACTGACTGTTACTTTTGACCACCCCTTTGTTCAGGGACACATTATTCCATAATTATTCCACCCCATAATTGAATTTGAAAAGTCACACAAAACTTAAAACCTCAACGGCAATATGGAGAAGTCAAAATAAGTGTAAGTAAAAAACTAATGTAAATAAATTAGAAATTGTGCTACCAATGCACATGACAGCTCAAACACGTCTAGTAAAAGTAATTATGTTTTTGTTTGGTTAGCTTTTGGACATTTTTGAAATACAAACATGTTCCTTCAGAAGTTCCAGCTAGGCAGGCTAAAGTTAGTTAGCTAATTAATTTACTAGTTATTAAACAGTAGGCATATTAATAAGTATATAGACAATGTAAGTAAACATGCAATCATAATGGACTGTTGCGCATATAGCGCAAGGTACCGGTGGCTGAAAATACAATCATCGCGGGATTAACGCATTTCCGGGCAAGGGCGGTCCATTTAAAAAGTAATTCCTTCCTCACCCTGCAAGTGTATACTCGTCAGACTTCATGATACGTCATCAGAAGTGTACACTTAATTTGAGGGATGAGGGGATACAGTGTGTCTTTTAAGTGTTTGGAACGCTACCCACAGTAGGTAGAGTATCAAAAATTCGGTCCTGGGGCCCAGTTTTGGGTGTTTGCCTTAGCAATACACAGCTAAGAATTTGACTAACCTTAACGATACTTCCTCAATTCCCGACTAGGAAGACAGATAACACCCCTAAACGTCCATGTTTAGTTGCATGGGGTTCGATTTGAATTTAGAAAATGCTCCGTTACTAAATTATATAAAATGTTTTGGGCCATGAAGTAAACCAACAATGTGTGCGCCCTGTCAATGAAAATATTTGAAATGGACAAGATGGCAGCGTACACATTTGATTAAGTGCTTCACGGAGCAACACATGTATTTCATTTAATAATGGTGCATGTTCTTAATTCAAACGAACCCCATGCAACTAACTTAAGTCATGGAAGTTTAGAACAATTGTCTAAGTATCCCCAAGTAAAGGGTTGTCACGAGTTACCATCAGTCAATGGATATAGTATATCGTTAAATTAAGACCAAAAAGCAAATAGTTTAAGGTTACTATAGCAGTGTGGTTACATTTTTTTTTTTTATTAAGATGATACATCGCTGAAATGGGCTGGGTTTATGGCTGTGGTGGGTTACCTCATTAACATAGCTAGCTAACTTTAAATAAAAATTACGTTGGCGAAACACCAACTACTTAGTAACGTCAGCATTATCTCAATTATCACATGAGTACTTGCATGGATTGTTAGGATGTTCCAACAAATGTATGTTGACAAGCTAACTAACTAGGCCTAAAGACATTAGCCTTGCTAGCGTTAGGTAGCTAGCTACACTTAAATCTGAGTAGTGTAAAGCATACCTAGCACAGAATCTGACCAACCTTTACTTGAGTCGTAACAGGTTAGCGTTACTTAGACGGCCATTGGCATTGCGCACAAACAATGTCTGACACGGCATTTAAGTAATATAACCACACACTTACCGTCCGTCAAGCTTTAAGTAGATCAGATTGTATCTATTTGTTTGCAGTATTCTTCAGGTTCTTGTAGGAAAATATAAAATGTTGTTTGAAAGTCGGTAAACTTACTGACCACACAAACTGAGAGAACTTCGAAACGTACAAAAGATGGCGACTCATCGGTGGAAATTCAGAACGTTAACACTGAGGCGCCATGCAGTTAGTATTTATGACGCGTCCAAAACAACTCTGAAGTGTGCGACTTCAGTGCTTTCAAGACAACTGGTAACTCGAATACAAACCGAGCTCCGACTGGGAAAAGTCGTTTTGAACTTTCATCCAACTCAGAATTCCAACTCGGGAACTTGGGCCTCTTTATTATTTTTTATTTTATTTTTTATTATTAACAACAAATCAATACAGAAAGTACATAAGGGAACACAAGTATATATAGATTATATATAATGGACAATCGAGCTAGGTGGTACAATATCACATTACAATTACACAAGGACCTTTAAGGGACATACATACACTTACAATTCTAACAGCTTTTTTGTTAGAGTATTTAACTGTCTTAAAATACAGTTACATTTATTTTTGTAGGGTAAGAAAATGTGTTTTTTTGTTAGTAAATTTACATTTGTGTATATGAAATTTGGCTAAAAGAATAATGAAATTACATAAAAATGTTTCAGCTTATTTTTATCATATGTAAAGAATCCAAGCAGTACATCTCTCCACAATAGTGTAAAATCTTCATAAATGTGTTCAATTATAAATCTACTGATGTCTTGCCACAGTTTTCTTACATGTATACAATGCCAAAAAAGATGCAACGCTGTTTCTGGGTGGTCATTACAAAAGGAGCAATTTGAGTTGATGTTTTTCTTAAACTTCTTCATATAGTGGTTGGCAGGATAATATTTATGAATAATTTTAAAGGAAACTTCCTTAATTTTGTTAACAAGTAGGTATGTGTGTGGCAACATCCAAACTTTTTTCCAACAGATATTATCAATAAATCCATTCCAATAAGGCATGACATAAGGTATAGATACAACAWCCTGCTGAAACAAGGTTCGTATCGCTTTGTTGTTGAATGGACCAAAAGAGAAACAAATCTTTCCTACTGATGAGTCAACAGGGTCAATAGAAGGTAGGCTCTGAGGGTCAGGTCTTGACACGTTCCTGAATAACAGAGCAACACCTGAGGGAATGGCGTCTAAAAACAATTGCAGAATCTTTAGGTGTTACGGGGACCTTGTAAAGTGATAAGAATTCCTTATAACTGAGTAAAAGACCCTCTGCATTTACCAGTTGGTTCACCAATAGGATATTATTTCGGAAACAATATTCCAAAAACAAAGAAGTATTTTTATACAATATATCCCGATTATTCCATATATAATATCTGTGTGGAGAAAAAATGTGTTTATAAATTAAGGACCATGACAAGAAAACCTGCCACGCAGCCATCATACCGCTCAGGAAGGAGACGCATTCTGTCTCCGAGAGATCAACGTACTTTGGTGTGAAAAGTGCAAATCAATCCCAGAACAACAGCATAGGACCTTGTGAAGATGCTGGAGGAAACAGGTACAGAATTATCTATATCCACAGTAAAATGAGTCCTATATCGACATAACCTGAAAGGCCGCTCAGCAAGGAAGAAGCCACTGCTCCAAAACCGACTTTAAAAGAAACGACTATGGTTTGCAACTGCACATGGGGAAAAATATTGTACTTTTTGGAGAAATGTCCTCTGGTCTGATGAAACAAAAATAGAACTGTTTGGCCATAATGACCATCGTTATGTTTGAAGGAAAAAGGGGGAGGCTTGCAAGCCCGAAGAACACCATCCCAACCGTGAAGCACGGGGGTGGCAGCATCCTGTTGTAGGGGTGCTTTTCCGCAGGAGGGACTGTGCACTTCACAAAATAGATGGCATCATAAGGAAGTAGATTATGTGGAATTATTGAAGCAACATCTCAAGACATCAGTCAGGAAGTTAAAGCTTGGTTGCAAATGGGTCTTCCAAATGGACAATGACCCCAAGCATACTTCCAAAGTTGTGGCAAAATGCTTAAAGGACAATAAAGTCAAGGTATTGGAGTGACCATCACAAAGCCCTGACCTCAATCCTATAGAAAATGTGTGGGCTGAACTGAAAAAGCGTGTGCGAGCAAGGAGCCTAGAAACCTGACTCAGTTACACCAGCTCTGTCAGGAGGAATGGGCCAAAATTCACCCAACTTAATTGGGAAGCTTGTGGAAGGCTACCCAAAACGTTTGACCCAAGTTAAACAATTTAAAGGCAATGCTACCAAATACTAATTGAGTGCATGTAAACTTCTGACCCACTGGGAATGTGATGAAAGAAATAAAAGCTGAAATAAATCATTCTCTCAACTATTATTCTGACATTTCACATTCTTAAAGTAAAGTGGTGATCCTAACTGACCTAGACAGGGAATTTTTACTTGGATTAAATGTCAGAAATTGTGAAAAACTGAGTTGAAATGTATTTGGCTAAGGTGTATGTAAACGTCTGACTTCAACTGTATATATATTTTTTTTTTTACATTGTTTGCAAACTGATATGTGACATGTATTAATGCCAAAATAACATGCAAAACAGGCAAGCCCCARCCCCATTAAAAAATATATATCTATTTTTTGGGGGGGATAAAAATGTGGGGCTCAAAYCAGGTGGGGCACTGCCCCCTCTGCCATGAAAGACGGGTTGCCATTGCATAGCCCTAAATAAAAAAGTAAACAGACTATTAATTACATCATTTTTTTCACATGGTTGGGGTGCGAGAATTTTTAGATATCAAAATGGTGTCATGGGCAAAAAAAGTTTGGATGGCATGCAGTAAACTCCTGGGGCTTCCACAAAGTCGAATTGGCATATTGTAAAAAGTCATGAAAACAAACATTTGCTTTTTGGTCATAATTTAAGGTTAGGGTTAGCAGTGTGATTATGGTTAAAGTTTAAAATCACATTTTAAGAAGATAAATTGTAGAAATAGAATGAGTTTATGACTTTGTAGCTGTGGTACCTAGTGACGACCAACATGCAGGAACTGCCCGAATAGGCCCACAGTTCACTTTCTTGAAGCTGGGGGGCAATGTTGAGTCGATCTATAATGTGGGGTTTCCATGGAAATAGGGGGACGCAGACATCTCTCTCAGCAGACAGTAAGGTGTCAAACAATCATCAGCTGTTTTGTGAKGTTTTAGCTAGCCAACATGGGTAAGAAGTCATCCGATGAAGACAAGACTACGTTGGCGGAGGCCTTTATCAATTTTCAGTAAGCACTGTTTTATTAACCTTATTAGCTAATAAACTAAACRAATGTTGCAACGCTGGTTTATTGCAAATATCACTCTCTAAAGTCAGTGAACTAACGTTAGCTAGCTAGTAAGCGAGACAGTTTGGTTAGCTAGCTAGATTTGCTTGTCAGTTTACCAAGCTAGCTGCGATCTGAATTGAAAAGCCGTACATGTAAAGCCTACTTTTTTTATGATCCATTCATTCAACTAGCTAGCTTTATAGAATGATGCAGAAATTCACGAGGTATGTTATAGCTAGATACATAATAATCTAGAGGAAAAAGAAACGCACACCTATTTAGGCGAGGTGCTGGCTATCGGAGAACACTTGTAAAATTAAAGGAGTGCCGCACACTCAAGGAGCTCAGACGCAATAACGTAATAACCAACGTTTCGTTATACCCTGATGAAGACGGCTTGTCTGTCGAAACGTTGGTTATTAGGTTATTCAATTATTGCATCTGAGCCCCTAGTGTGCGGCTCTCCTTTAATTGATCATAGCTAGACACATAACCTTTGAAATAGACAGAAACATTAAGCCTCTCTAGCTTGATAGACCTTAACGTTTTGAGCAACAGAAATTGAACATGCCAGCTTTTTGACATTGACTCAAACCACACATTCCCAGACTATGACTTACTTGTGTGTTGTATTTAGGCTCCAAGTTAAGAGAAAGGAAATACATGAGTGCCAGGAGGAGGTCAGTCAACTCGAGACAAAGAAGCAAAGATACACAGAATTGGTGAGAACATTAAGCAATTGTGAATTCACAGGGTTCTGTATTAATTTTCCATTCCCCAAAACATCAGTAGTTTTATTTTGCAACAGTTTTATTAGTTTAGGACAAAGTTTCCCCAAACACAGTCCTGCCCCCCCACACAGTGGATTCAAATAATCAAAGCTTGATGATGTGTTGGTTATTTGAATCAGCTGTGGAGTGCTAGGTGCACATTTGGGTTTTTGCCCGAAGGTCATTGACTAGACTACCTACAGACTCCTTGAGTGAGAGAATCTGCACTATAAAATGAGTAAGTGTTTTGTGCTCACAGAGGGAGCAGTTGAAAGAGGAGCAGTTGGGGCACATAAAGGTCTTGCGGAAGCAGGCTAAAGAACAGGAGAGTAAGCTGGAGCAGAGAGAGGTGATCAACAAAGAGCAGGTGGAGCAAGCTCTGCAGGAGAACTTGGAGCTAGTCCGCAGCCAGGAGAAAGAACTGGCAGGTAGTCTCTCGGCTCTCCAATACGATATAACATAATCATAAAGCTACCTGTAAATAACTGTTTTTACCATCCACCGGTACTCCCCACCTGGAATATTATGAATGTGCAATATTAATGTAACATGAATACAAATAGTTTGTCCCTGTGCGTGAGAGAGCTGCGCGCTGAAGTCAGCCGCCTGGAGGAGGACGTGCTCGTCTTGCAGGCCGAGAGGCAAATCAGGCAGGAGTATAAGATGACCGGAAGCCAAGAGSACCAGCAGCAGATCCAGCACCTGGAGGCCGAGCTGGCTCAGATGCAGAAGGAGTTTCAGGAGATGGCAGGTACATGCACTCACAGGCTTGGCTCCTATAAGGGATGGATAACTAGGCCTATATTTTCTGGGAAGTCAACTCTTATTCGGACCCCTGTAACCCTATACAAACCAGTAACTAGTTTTAGGAATAAACTTTTCTTGCAAAGTGAGATTGAACCTCAACATGATTTAATCAAAGAAATAATATTTACAAAAACAAAAGTCAATTAATTTACAAGACAGAGACAGATGTCCTCACAGCTTTTCCTTGACCGTGTCTCTTACTTCTACAGACAATATTCAGCGCTCTCTTGATGTAACTTTCAATGAAATTGACAAGAAGACAGTGCATCTCATAGATGAAAAAAAACAGCTGGCTACAGAGGTAAGACATAAGGCACATCAGCAGAACAGATTACTTGAGTTTTGATGATAACACACTTTTTCCTCAGAGGGCCATCAAACACCTTGACAAGCACAGCCGACAGGAGGTCAAAGAAAATGAGTGGCTGAAGAGAGAGGTATGGCGTATGTGTGGTTGAAAATATAAACAGCACATTAGGTTTGCTTTATTTTACAGTTCATAATCTGGTAGTCATCATGATTTGTTCTAAAAGAAAGCATAAGAAAGCACAGTAAGACCCATCATTACATACCATAATAATATGGTACCAATTGGGTTTTTGTTTGTGTGACCCTATTATTACACAGTATACACTGTACAAAACATTAAGAACACGCAACACTTAAAATGTAGTCCCCCCCCAGAACAGCCTCAATTCAACAGGGCATGGACTCTACAAGGTGTCGAAAGCGTTCCACAGGGATGCTGGCCCATGTTGACTCCAATGCTTTCCACAGTTGTCAAGTTGGCTGGATGTTCTTTGGTTGTTGAATAAAGTGTTACCAGACATGATCAGAAAGCACATCCCCTTGCTCCAGGCGTCTGTAACAGAAAGATGGATTCATGAGTATAAGTTAGCCAGCTAACTGTCCAAAATAATTTCATGTTTTTGAGAAATATAGATTTAAAATTGACAAGGTATAATTGACTGAACAGCAACAACCAATATARAAGTTCTCTTAATCAACCAGAAAATCAAGTTTGTGTGGCTGTTTATCAAATTTAGTTGGCTAATTTAATAATCCTGCTTTCTGGAATACCCCACAGCTTGCTATTTACACAAGAGAGGTATCCATTACAGCATTGGCCGTCCAACAACTGGAGGAGGAGAATCTTGAGCACATGAGTCAACTGTTTGAGCGTCGCCTGGAGGACCTGCACATCTCTAGGTCCCTCACTTCAACATAACTCTTCACCCACATTCATATACTGTAGATGGCCATTTGCCCCGATTTCACTGTCACATTGTGTGACATGACATGTCAATGTTACTGAATGAAGCTGGACAGCCTGGTCCCAGATCAGTTTGTGTTGCATAGCCAACTCCTATGGTCTTTGTCATGCCATTTTTAGGCAAGACAGCCCAAACAGATCTGGGACCCGGCAATCAATTATATGCAATGCTATTCTATTAATCCACTCACCACGGCACTCTCCTTCCTTTCCATCTGTGGTCTCACCCATCTCTGCTCTCCTGTCCACAGAAACGTCTTCCTGACTCAGGCGGCAGGACTGGGACCCTCTGACTCCACAGTACAGGAGACCATTATGAAGAGTAACACTCAAATCAAATAAAACATTTTTTGTCACATGCGCCGAATACAACCGTTGTAGACCTTACAGGGAAATGCTTACTTACGAGCCCCTAACCAACAATGCAGTTTAAAAAAAATACAGATAAGAATAACAAATAAAAGTAACAAGTAATTAAAGAGCTGCAGTAAAATAACAATAGCAAGACTATATACAGGGGGGTACCGGTACAGAGTCAATGTGCGGGGGGCACCGGTTAGTTGAGGTAATATGTACATGTAGGTAGAGTTATTACAGTGACTATGTACAGATGATAACAACAGAGAGTAGCAGCGGTGTAAAGGGGGGGGGGGCGCAATGCAAATATTCTGGGTAGCCATTTGATTAGTTGTTCAGGAGTCTTGTGCCTTGTGGGTAGAAGCTGTTTAGAAGCCTCTTGGACCTAGACTTGGCACTCCGGTACTGCTTGCCGTGCAGTAGCAGAGCGAACAGTCTATGACTAAGGTGGCTGGAGTCTGACAATTTTTAGGGCCTTCCTCTGACACCGCCTGGTATAGAGGTCCTGGATGGCAGGAAACTTGGCACCAGTGATGTTCAGAGCCGTTCGCACTACCCTCTGTAGTGCCTTGCGGTCGGAGGCCGAGCAGTTGCCATACCAGGCAGTGATGCAACCCTTCAGGATGCTCTCGATGGTGCAGCTGTATAACTTTTTGAGGATCTGAGTACCCATGCCAAATCTTTTCAGTCTCCCGAGGGGGAATAGGTTTTGTCGTGCCCTCTTCACGACTGTCTTGGTGTGCTTGGACCATGTTAGTTTGTTGGTGATGTGGACACCAAGGAACTTGAAGCTCTCAACCTGCTCCACTGCAGCCCCGTCGATGAGAATGGGGGCGAGCTCGGTCCTCTTTTTTCTGTAGTCCACAATCATCCCCTTTGTCTTGATGACGTGGAGGGAGAGGTTGTTGTCCTGGCACTACACGGCCAGGTTTTTGACCTCCCTATAGGCTGTCTCGTCGTTGATCAGGCCTACCACTGTTGTGTCGTCGGCAAACTTAATGATGGTGTTGGAGTCGTGCCTGGCCGTGCAGTCATGAGTGAACAGGGAGTACAGGAGGGGACTGAGCACGCAACCCTGAGCGGCCCGTGTTGAGGATCAGCGTGGCGGATGTATTGTTACCTACCCTTACCACCTGGGAGCGACCCGTCAGGAAGTCCAGGATCCAGTTGCAGAGGGAGGTGTTTAGTCCCAAGGTCCTGAGCGTATTGATGAGCTTTGAGGGCACTATGGTGTTGAACGCTGAGCTGTAGTCAATGAATAGCATTCTCACATAGGTGTTCGTTTTGTCCAGGTGGGAAAGGGCAGTGTGGAGTGCAATAGAGATTGCAGCATCTGTGGATCTGTTGGAGTGGGTCTAGGGTTTCTGGGATAATGGTGTTGATGTGAGCCGTGAGCCATGACCAGCCTTTCGAAGCACTTCATGGACTGTGGCCAACCATCAGATTATGATGATGATCAACTGTATTTTTTATTTGACATCCTTGTACAAATGTCAGCAACAAGCTGAATTGAAACTACAACTTAATGACATTATTAAATACAAATTAACAAAACACCATAATATACAAACACAGCTATCTTCAACTGTTTAGCAGGCGAACCAAAGCTGGGATGGCACTGCAGAGATAGTTCTCGGTCCTGCAGTGTAGATCCTAGGTCTAGGATGTCTTTCAAATTGAAACTATTGATACATTTTTATTGCTGACAAGTGATGGCATTTGTCCAGTGTTGCCAGTAGTGCAGCTCCTTGACTAGAAGCAGGGAAGACCACAAGAGGGACAGAGTAGTGATTCCTTGTCACTTTTGGAGTTTGTGCAACAGTTGCTGCCTTAAACTGTATTGACAAGCATATATCACAAATCTAAATATGTTAGCCTTTCTGAAATACTCACGTTTCTTAATCATCTGTTATTGCCACTTACAAATGTCAATTATCACATTCATCTGACAAATGTATTTATTTATTTGTCACATGCTTTGAAAGCAACAAGTGTAGACTAACTGAAATGCTTACTTATGGGACCGTCGCAACAATGCAGAGAAAAAAAAGAGAAATAAAATAATAGAAAAATGCACAATTTCACATGAAATGGGAAGCAAGTAGAAATAGACATACCTGATCATTTTCGATCTACGATTAAATGTTTTCGGAGACGACGACTTTCCTTTGATGATTGGTTAGTAAAACAATCTTCCACTAAGTGGGCACCAGTGTGCCACTGAGAAAGGTGCTGTGATCAGTATCGTCTAACTCTAATGGGAGGCCCGCCCGGGCACAGGAAGCCACTGAGTCACAGCTCCCTTCCCAAGACTATTTGGCAACATGGCAACACTCATTTCCGTCTAAGACGGCATGTCCTCTCAGCTCAACTCAAGATAAAAACTTAAACTAACAATGGCTACCAGCATGTTCCTCTCTTGGAATGTGGCATTTTCTTTTACTGAGCTAATTCTTTTCACCCCTAACCCTATCCAAATTTCCTCCATATTGGATACTGTACAGGCTTTTATCTTTCAGTAAATCACTGTAGTCATTTTAACCGCCCCCCCTCCCAATTTCTAATGATTTTCATGATTCCCACCAGACGGGGTAAGCAGCAGCCCCGTACCTCCCCTCCACCCAGCAACGGAAGCATGGCGGGCTCAAAAGCAGGCCAAAGAGTTGGAGAGGGATGAAACAAGCGGCAGCTGCAGTGAGGCAGCCTACAGGCCAACAGAGGACCCCCTTCAGGACCTCAGTGTGCTTCTGTACGGCAGCCAGACCTACCTGCAGGTAAGACCCATCTCAGGCTATTCTCGGATTCAACACATCCGTTAGAGTTGGAATAGAACTGAATCTCTATACGTCTATGGGCATATRTCAATAATCAAATGTGGTTTCCTCGACTCCTTTTCTCCATCTGTGCCGACATTAAAAGAGGCATCTTATAACACAATTCAACTCAGCTTCCCTCGACCAAGGGTATAAGCTCTGTTTACAGCAGTTGTCTCTACGTGGCATTCACCTTGCTTTGGCCGATAGTTCTTCCATTTGAGGGTGGCTCAGGTCGAATAGAAAGCAAAAACATGGTCCAACACATTTTTGTTTCTTAGTTGCCAAAGTTCAGTAGAAAGATAAAGCTGTACTGGCAGCCTCCATCGTCATCTGTCGATAGATATATAGGTCAGCCTCAGCTGAGCGACAGCACAAGCAAGAGCTCGTAGCTACACTGAACAAAACTATAAAAGCAACATGTAAAGTGTGGGTCCCATGTTTTATGAGCTGAAATAAAAGATCCCAGAAATGTTCCATATGCACAAAAACCTTTTCTCTCAAATGTTTACATTCCTGTTAGTGAGCATTTCTCCTTTGCCAAGATAATCCATCCACCTGACAGGTGTGGCATATCAAGAAGCTGACTAAACAGCATGATAATTACAGGTGAACCTTGTTCTTGGCACAGTAAAAGGCTACTTTAAAAATGTGCAGTTTTGTCACTTAACACAATGCCACAGATGTCTCAAGTTTTGAGGAAGTGTGTAATTGACATGCTGACTGCTGGAATGTCCACCAGAGCATTGAATGTTAATTTCTCTACCATAAGCCGCCTCAAACGTCATTTTAGAGAATTTGGCAGTATGTCCAATCGGCCTCACAACCGCAGACCACGTGTATGGCATTGTGTGGACGAGCGGTTTGCTGATGTCAACATAGTGCCCCATGATGGCGGCGGGGTTATGGTATGGGCAGGCATAAGCTACAGAAAACGAACACAATTGCATTTTATCGCTGGCAATTTGAATGCACAAAAATACCATGGTGCGATTCTGAGGCCCTTTTTTTTTTTAAGGTATCTGTGACCAATGGATGCATATCTGTATTCCCAGTCATGTGAAATCCATAGATTAGGGCCTGATTAATTTATTTCAATTGACTAATTTCCTCATAGGAACTGTAACTCAGTAAAATTTTCATGTTGCATTTATATTTTTGTTCATTATAAATATTACAGCAGTGTGTGGCTTGGGTGTTCCTTATGCATGCTGCTAAATCACAGCAATAATCTGTATCCAAACCATGTGCCCACCTGATTCAATTGGGAATTTCATTTTACCAGTGTTGGAGAACATGATTTCAGTAAGGTGCTAAACAAAGTCATGAATGTGACATCGAACTTGGCTATCCTATATCTAAAATGAACAGATGCCATTCATTTTAGATTCAGAAGGTATTAAATCCTCCTAAAAAATWTTTTTTTTWAAAAACAGGGATAGAGGTTTGAGTGAAGAAAGGGTGCGAGAGAGAGCGCCTTAGGGATTGCCTCTGTGCCACCTCTTGGCAGTGGAGACAACTTAGGGATCTGAGTGTAACAATCTCTCTCCTTGTTGCGATGGGAAATCTTGGGCCAAACAGGATGCATCTCTTATATGGGACTACTCCCTTCCCCCTCTGTGCTGGCCAGCAGGGAGACATGCACCTGGGCCCTCTGGAGATGAAGCTGCTGACTGTGGTGGGCCAGGCCCTTCCCCTGCACCCTGTGCCATCCGAGACCCCCGGCTTTGAAGGCTCCTCCTCAGCTCCAGGGATGCTCCAGGCTCCCGAAGACTGGCCCCTCACTGCCGGCATCATCCACAAGAGGTTCAAGTAGCCAGGCCCAAGCACTAATACACACACTTTTGTAAAATCTAGCATTTGCCTCATGTTGGGATCAGAGACACGTATTACCATTAAACCTGCAATGATACTACAAACACAAGGGTCAAAGAATGTTTTCTTAAGGAACAATTGCTTCACAGGTTTAAAGCAGCTCAGAGTAGAAGTATTGATCTAGGTTCTGTTTATAAAATCTTATTCATTAAGATCTATAAAAAGACTCACATGTAACTGATGTTAAAATGTGGATATAGACCCAGGTTATAACCCGGGGGAATTAGTGATTCACTTGTCTTACTCTTCGCCACATATAAACCTTTACCTCATTTATACCCAAATGGGTATAATCCCCCCATACTTCTGTAATACAGTTGATTACAAATCATTATCATCAAATCACCCACACAAACTCAAGATAGTTGCAAAACACTTTGTGGAAGCTGCACTTTATTGAGAAAAAAGAAAAATCTACCAAATTCTGCATACATTTATTTATATATTTAATATAAACAAAAATATAAATCTGCAGGTACAATGCCGTTAAAATGCTAATTTGATGAATAGAATAACCTTCATGTTCTGACCATCCTGCACATAACCCACCCACCACCACGATGGAAATGATCCATTTTATATACACAAAGCACCGATCAACAGTGCTCCATTCCCCCCCCCCCTGCTCAACTGGACCCTACTGCCCACTTACCCGACATTTATTCAAATATTAAATCATTTAACATACTTTATCTGTGCTTGATTGATCTTGTATGGCTTAATAGACCAATAGAATAGTCCCAAAACTGCTAACCCGGCCCTTATGGCACTGTAGACAAGCTAGAGCAAACAAAGTATTTAAAAGAGTTCAAATAGTATTTCAACCCAGATCCGACACTTAGAGCTGACCAGTGACAACCACAGCTTTTTCCCCTGCCTCCTGTGACCACCTCCTTTCCCCCAACCCCAATGCTGGTCTATGTAAAGATGGCCTGAGCATGAAGGACACTCTGCACATTCATTTTGGAAAGGCAGCCATAGAATTGTTCCATGTAAAATAAATTACATGCCAAGTGTAAAGCATAAATGTGGATCGTTCCCAACGCAATGCCGGCAAATCAAACGTAGTGCTTTGCAAGTGAGTGAAAATGTTCCCTTAAGAAAAAAAATACCCTAGCTCACAGAATTGACAGTTGAATCATTACACTTGTTTTATGCCAATATCACCCCAGGGTTGTGACTGAGCTACTAAAAACTGTGCTTGACATTATGCTGGTTCAGTCGGTTACATTTTTCCATCTTTATATTAACTATTTTTTTATTTTTTATTTTTTTTAACTCAGTCACACTCAAACTCCAATTATACAAATCAAATCATACCCATGTATACACCTGAATACCTCCCACAAAGAGTTCAATGTCATTCATTTTTTTCTATTTCATATCCTCCGTGGGTATAAATAAATAAACAATGCACAAGGAATGTCTACTGCAAACGTAATACATAATTTTTTTTTGAAAATCATGGTATTAACAGAGGTTAGCTTTACTAATCAGTTATGGTTAAATTAGATAATGTACGATTGATGATCGGATCAAGCAATTCTGTGATAAACCACTATTATCCATACATAACAGCAAAGTCAAAATGTCTCCCTTTCCGCAACCATTTGTATCTTTTACAGAAGACAAATGGGATGAGTGATCCCTGTAGAGAGGTTAGAATGGCAGCGCACATTGTTTCTCGGAAGACAAATTACAAAATGGGATCCGTGTCCTATACTTGACGCCTCTTGGACATGGTTTCCCCTCTTGAGTCCTTATTTGTGCTGATATTCTCGACGAGGAGTATAACAGCTAACTGGATTTTGCTTGAAAGTTAGTCTCGCTGCTTCATGGTTTGTCTTCGGAGGGCAAAAGCCTCCTTTTTAGGTTACATGAACTGCATCTGCTGAGAGAAAGATAAAGGCTATATTGAATGTATTTATTTAAGTGCCAAACATTAATACTCCTTGTTTCCCTTGATAACAAACCAAGTTCCTTCACAAAACGTAGGCCAGAATACAATAGAAAAATATTTGTAAATATTTTTTCTCCAGCACTTGCGTTATCAGATGTGTGTTTGATCAGGACAACAGTGAATCCTTGACACGATTCAGTTAAATCGCCAGTCCTGTGTCATGACTAGCTGAGAAGTCCTCCGGCACAAAACAGGACATATGATTCTTAGATCAAAAATGCCTTCCATCCAGGACATACTGTTGGCCAAATCAAACACACCTGAAAGCGTAGTGCAGAACAAATTACTATCTATTAAATACATTCTGGCCACATTGATTTAATGCAAATGGAATGTATTGCAATGAAGATGATAGCCCCCCAAAAAATGGGGGAAACGATTATTTGAAGCAGGGGTTGAAACCGGTTCAGGGAACAGAACTGATAACCATAAAATTTTTCAATGAACAGAAACAGAACCTTTACTTTAAAAGCATGGGAACCGGTGAATAACCTTACTTTACGTTCCAGGCATTTTTTTTCAAGTCCCACAACAAAACACCCATGCAAAGCCCTCACTCTGTCACTCAAGAACTTATTCCAGTGTCTGCCTGCAAGCTGAAAATCTTTGCCTGTGCGATTTTAGGCTACCTGCCCCTCCGAAGCATAGGCTACTGTACTGACGTTAGTTACAAGCTTGATTCAGAAGATAGGGAGAAAGATTTTTAATTAGCCTGAAAAGAATGGATTCACTTTTAATGCTAGTTAAGGATACTACAGGCCTAGTTATCACGTTTCAAGTTGGATCTATTAACTAAAAAAAGGTAAGACGCGTTTTTAAATTCTGGTGCCACTCTGCACACACGAGCTTGCTAGCTTCCTCAAACGCCTTAGCTAGCTCAAACTAAGGACATTCAAAATTGCTCCTCCTAGGTATACTGTAATTCTGTGGACCTAATTCGTATAATGCATGTCATAAGATGCCCAGCACTTAACCTCCTCAATGCTCTCTCCCCACCCACAAAATTTCAGTCACATTTTACACCATGTAAACAACTAGCTTGCCTGCTCTATTAAGTTATTTAATGAGCTAAATGTAAACAACAACAAAAAACTTTATTTCACAGGCTAAAAATAAGAACAATATAAACCAGTACTTTGAGGGGTTTGAACCAGTTCAGAACATTATTTTGCTGGTCAGAACAGTGGAACAAAATGAAGTGGTTCTGTTCAGAACAAATCGATTGGAATATAATTTTGGTTCCACCCCTGGTTTGAAGCTTGAATTGCAGCATGATAAACAAACATAGGGCTGAAGTCCACTCTAGAGAAAATAAACATTTAGCAGAATTGTCACAGAATTATCTCAAAGGGCTCCATTTTGTAAGCATAGACGAGTGTCAAAAGAAACCATATTAGTGGTGACATTTATTTTAACGGTCAACTTCCACAAGAGGCTGCTGATAATTTATGCACATGCATGTAAATGTTTGATGCACACCAATGTGGCTTTGTTTTCAAAATAAATGTCTCAGCTTATGAAGTGATGCGGTCTGTTAACAGCGCTGCTTTCATTACGTCGTCAAAATGTCACATGGGCCAATGTACTTTTCGAAAAGTGTTGTTTCGCAGTCTAGGTCAGACTTCCGTGCAGACATGCAAGGCAACGGAGCAAGCGACATCTTGCAGGTGGTTGAGTGATTATGAAGGGAAAGACTGGGCCATTCAGCTTTGAAGCACAAATAATGATCAAACCCTAGAGACATTGGTGTGTTGGCAAGCGGAGCAGAAGTGTGCAGATATAAGCATGCAGCGCACACACACACACACAGGACATGTTGTACCTAAAGAGGTTCTACAAGAAATCCTTGAGAGAGAGTTGTGCAAAGGGGTCCTTTCCTGGTGCTCTGAGAGGACTCTGACTGGAAGGACTAGAAGCTGACGAGGGCTAGTTCAGAGAGAGAATGACAGGGTGAGGGGAATCGAGGAACGGCTAGAGGGAAATTACAAACAAGAGGGGCGAACCTAGCTACAGATATAAAGGGAGCGGAATGGAGAGAACAGGTTCAGGTCCAGAGTGTAGCGCCCTAACACGGTCAGTGTGGAGGTAAAACCTTACAGCAGATAAATCGTGTCAGAAAAAAATACACGCTTCACAAGATATATTCTCCTAAGGCAGCTACCGTTCTGATTTAGAGCCTACTGACGAGATGAAAGGAGGATGAGGGTGTTATATCCTATTCTAAATACTATGTTGACATGCCAGGCATCATTCAGAATAATAGCTAAAATGGTACGAGGGTGAATGAAAGCTCATTCTGAATAGAAGTCCCAAAGCGCAGAATTCCTATTGACCTCCAGAATATAATTCCTTCAGTCACTTGCCACATTAAACCATTTACCAGTGATATATGAAATAACCATGTGTATATTACAATACCACTTTTATGGAGAATGAGTTGTGGGGCTGGACAATGCATCCTGCAGATAGATTTTTCATACAGACATACCACCTCAGAGGGTGTTGAAGTTGGCCACAGAGTCAAACTTCATTCTATTGCAAAAGGCAGTAGAAAGCATGGTTGGGCTCAAATCCATTTCAACTCAGCAAGTAAACTGAAATAAACTTGCCAAATTGCAATGGAATCGACTCCATTCTGAAAGATACTAGTTTGAGGACGTGAACAATCTAACCAGGCTCCTCCGAGGGCAGGGAGAGTTTGTAAACGCTCCGGGGGGGGGGGTGAAGTTTCCCCAAGGTACAGATCAAGGATCAGCTTCCCCTAAACTTAAAGCGGAGATCCYCATTAGGGCGAAACAGCTGAGAATCCAGCAACGTAATATATGATCAATTCTAGTACATACTCTGCTGTTCTATCGCACATGCATTGATGTCAGAAGGAATAAAAACAGTGTTTGAAATAATGTACATGGCAGTTTCACTGCAACGGATTCCTACTTTAGGGCGGAAAATACTAAACTAACCCAAGATCAGCGTCTACGGGGCAACATCACCCTACTGCTTGGCATCTGTTCAGAGAAAAGCTACCAGGGAAGGGAGTAGAATGGAGAGTCCAGTACCTGTGCTCCTGGGGCCGAGCCAAAGGGGTTGGCCGGCCTCATGACTGGTTGGCTGTACATCATAGTGGGCTGGGTCATCATGCCCATGGAACCCATCTGGGGAGGCTGAAGGAAGACAAAGAAAAAATGAAATTGTGAAAATCAAAACGTCATGAAAGTTCTGCGTGCACCAAATTCTTTACTGCTGAAGAAATGGTGATAARATGAGCAATTCTGTCAATTATTTCAGCGATATATGACGGGTTACATGGTAGTACGATGTCTCAGTTCAAGCACAGTCGAGTTAACAGAACAAAATCATTGTACATGTTGTRCTCGGCTGATTTGACACTGGTTACTGATTAACTATAGTTCAAATATAGCTCCATAATGAGACACGAGCACTGGGATGTAAAAGTTAATGGCTGAATCAGCTCGTCTTGATGCATATCAACAGCTTGCTTTGTCAATCATTACAAGATGACATCCATTACAATGTCTTGGTCATTTTTCCATTTGATTCGTCATGGACCTTTTTGCTAGTCTGTGGGTGTAGAAATGAATACCTGTTTTTGCGAACATACAGTGTCACAAATTGGTCCTAGTGTCACATTTTTCAAAAGCCTAACATAACATATTCCCCACCAAGATTCCCTTCCCGATAGAATTTAGAACCCCAGGAAACAGGGTCATGTTCATAACCGCACGCAATGGAAAACTTTTGCAACAGAAAACGAAAATGTGCATTTCTTATTGGACATTAAGGTTTTTCACCAGCAATTTCTAATAACCCATCCAACCGCAAATATAGAAAATGTGCTATAGGCTACAGTCAAAGACTGCAGAACAAAAACATTTTTTACCCCTTTTTCCTCCCCAATTTCGTGGTATCCAATTGGTAGTAGTTACAGTCTTGTCTCATCTCTGCAACCCCCGTACGGACTCGGGAGAGGCGAAGGTCGAGAGCCATGAGTCCTCGGAAACACAACCCAACCTAGCCGCACTGCTTCTTGACAACGCACATCCAACCCGGAAGCCAGCCGCACCAACAGGAGTCGCTAGTGCGCGATGAGACAAGGATATCCCTGCCGGACAAACCTTCCCTAACCCGGACGACGCTGGGCCAATTGTGCGTCGCCCCACGGGCCTCCCGGTCCCGGGCGGCTGCGACAGAGCCTGGGCTCGAACCCAGAATCTCTGGTGGCACAGCTAGCACTGCGATGCAGTGCCTTAGACCACTGCGCCACCCGGGAGGRCCGCAGAATTTTTTTTTGACAGGGTGCAGGATTTTGTTTTGCCATTTAAATATATTTTTCTGCTTATAATTTGTACAGAGTTTATGCTGGTGAAATTTAACATTTTGATCATTGCAAGGAGTTGGCCCTATGGCTTCATTGAAAGCACAGGGTTGGGTGCCTTTGCATCGGAAGATCTATAGTCATAAAATGTCAAATAGGGCTGATCTAGGATCAGGCCCCCTCCTGTCCATTCCTTATAATCTAAAAAGGCAAAACTGATCCTACATTGAGATGTTTTATGAACCCGGGCCCTGGAGTGAACCAGAGGCAAATGTATAATCTTTATTTATTTTTTATAAGTAAACCCAGCAAACAATTGTTATTGATTCAAAGTAAAAGTGGAATTCTCTTTGTCAGCTAAAAATAAGGTTCATAAACATAATTAATGTACTGAGGGAGGCATTCACAAAGCTCCAGAAGTCAGATATGGTTGCACATTCTCAGAAAGATTGAGGCATGGCTGCAATAGCTTGAAAAGAAGATCCACCCCCCCCCCAAAAAAATACTTACCATTCCATATGCCATCATTCCCGTCGGCGTCGTTGCAGGGAAGGCCATGACAGATGGTGCCTGAGATGACAAGCAAAGATGGTCACTCACAATAAACCAGGACACTCCGTCACTTTTACCCAAAGTTAGCATATAACCAATTGTAAATAATGACCGTTTTATATTCATGTTTATTTAGTTCATTAATCACTTTTGCAAAACAGGTGCAAATGCTTAGTCATTTTGGTCCGTATAGTTCCCTCCTCTCCAGAAACAACCCACCTGAACAAAGTTGTCTTTGTTCATCTCTCAGACAAGCTACAATTGTCTCATTCACATGCAACACTTCAGTCTCATTGCCTGCCTGCTTCCACTTTGGCAAGACTAATGGCACATCTGGGAAACATTTGGCATGCCTGTCCTTATTCCCCCTAGTTTATCCTTAGTGTGTGTTAGGGTGAGAGAGAGAGCGAGAGAGCCCTGAAGCAAGAAGCTGTTACTTGCAGGTGCAGAGCTGCTCTTCTGAAAAATACAGAGGGGGGCTTTTATAGAGAAACTACTAGACTCTCAAACAGCCCTCAGAGTAGTAACAAACCCCGATTTGTTTCAACATCACAGGCCTTTCAGTTGAATGAAAAGGCACCCTCGGGAAGGAAATATTTCATTAGCAAATCAACCCATTGAAAAACGGACAGAATGAACAAGTGGACGTATATAAAACATAAATGTGGGTTTCATTACATACTCAGCACTTGTTTTGATAGTCCAACAACCATTTTTCAACTTCTCACATTCATCACAAATGCTTTGCATAAAAGCATACTCGGCAGACAATATAGGCCATGCAAAACGATTGCAGACATTTGCTTGAATAGGAAGATATGGAGGTAATTATCAGGTTCCGGAGAAGCTCACTCTCTGCTACTGCACCTCTGCAATAMTCATCATAGCCCAGCACCTTCTGACATTTCACAACAACACTAAAACACAATGTTGAGAATTTAGGCCAGGGAGTCCACTGTGGAAGCTTAAACCCTGGAACTTGTCCAGGG
This sequence comes from Salvelinus sp. IW2-2015, assembly GCF_002910315.2. NCBI lineage: Eukaryota > Metazoa > Chordata > Actinopteri > Salmoniformes > Salmonidae > Salvelinus > Salvelinus sp. IW2-2015. Next base: position 26,344,372 of record NC_036860.1, on the reverse strand, counting down.
TGAGGTGAAAAAAAACTAAAAAGTTAAATGTTGCTTAAAACATTATTTTAAGTATTTGCGTTTTGGAATCCCGTTTTGATCATGTAGCCCAAAAGGTTAACATCTTAATCAAACATAATGCTTACAAATATTGGTGTAGGGCAGTTTTTTTTTTTGGATGTCAAGTATCAGGGAGACGGAACATCCAAACATCCAACAAGACAGCAAAAAAATGTAAATCTGTATTTCCATTCAAAACAAAGGCCGCTTTTAACGGCTTGGAAGGTGATGGTCATTATTCTTGGTGACCAACGTAACTACCGTAATGATTTTTATTTTGGTGATCGATTTTACTACCATTAATAACCTTCCACTGAATTATCAGTTAGAATGTGGAAAATCTTAACTCCGGGTTTTCACCAGATACTATTTCTAATGCCCAAACAGAAAGCAGTCATTTTCAATGAAAGGGAAGTGAAGTGCAGAGACTTTTGACGATGCCATCAGAACTTTATGCAAATCATGAGCAGTCGCTTTGCGATAATAACCAAACATGCTGTTTTGCACACTGTTCAGAAGAAACAAGGGAAAAATAATCATAATAATAAATAAAAATCGAAGAGATGCCTTACGGTAAAGTGATATCTGGGTAAAACATAGCATAAAGCGTGTTAGTTGTAGATCATGCAGCTACCCAAGATGTTACCTCAGTTTCTTGTCCATCCACCCATTGGCCTCGACAGTATCAATAGACAAAGATACCATGGTCTTTCGGCATATTTCCATAACAGTTGTCACTTAATAATAGCTGACTAGGCTTTTGTTGTTGTTGTAAGAATGCTTATTTAACATTCTTATGGAAACACCATACCCACTCACAAACCATTGAAACTTTTTTGGAAACCCTTCACTTGAACCTTCAGTCATGAGCTTGGAGAACACCGTCTTAATAATGACATTTGAAAGTGTTGTGAACAGGCGAGATCAGCTTATGGAAACAGGTCTTGCTAACTTTTACCGAGTTGGAGTGGTCTAGTGGTTAACACCACCACCCTCAAAACATACAAGGGCACACAGTAGCAAAAGGGGTGTTCCTGTTGTAGAAATTCAGATAGTTACAAAATGTTTCACCCTACTAAACCCCGTTGTCATGTTATGACTGTCATGGTGTCACAACAGTTATGTCCTTATTATACAGGTAGTATGTGACCCTTAATGCAGGCTCAGAGTAAGGTGTGACCAGAAGTTCAATAAAAAAAGACAAGAGTATTAAATCAAATGAATAATACATTTTTAAAAATATGTACAGTAGGTGTAACGACGGTCCATGGATGTATTCTTATAGTCTAGAGACATGTCGTTAGACCTAGTATAAACCAGCCTTTGGAGAACAAAGGGCTGAGCTGAGGAGGAGAGGTCAGTCATGACAGATCATGCTGTGGCATCGGTGTTAGATTGAGGTCAGCAGGTCGTAACGCGCKCACGGGGCAGACCGCAGGGCGGGTGATGAGTGACCCGGGCCTCTTGGCCCACAAGTCAGAGAGAAGGCGTGGCTGGGTGAATGTGTGGGGTTAATACCAGGCATGCCAGCTTTGGTCAAAGAGCAGGAAATGGTACGACCATTGAAACTTACGTATTGTGGGAAATGCATTCCGTTCTGTATTTTTTCCCCCAGGAGAACAATTATACAATGCAGCAGACATTTGAGACAGAGATTAGAAGATATTGAAACAACAAAAAATACACGTTCAGTTAACACAGTAAAAACAAAAACACACTAACAAAGGCAGTTGGTGCTTTCTGTCCATATGATCCGTATGCACCAGGAACTTAATTAAACCAAGCAGCGTTTGGGTTGGATAAAAAATTCCAAAAGCAGATGAGGAAATGGCACATTTCCTTTCATAAATTGTATAATTTATATTGATCAATGCAATCGATTTTTGTGATCAGAACTTCGAAAACTATAAATAATTAAGACAAATACCGAACAAACTTACCATGGTGGCAGGGTTCCATGTGGTAGAGGGAGCAGTCTTTGGTTGCCAATTGTTTCCACCCGTCAACTTCTTCTCACCAGGCTGACTCCAATGAATATCACTAAATAAAGAAAATGGAAATGTTAATTATTTTTCTTTTAACTGCCACATCAGTATGGGGGAAAAAAAGAAAACTAAACTGGAATCACTTTTAACATAGCATTCTTACTTTTTTGCCACGCCATTGCCAATTCCCAAATCTGAAAAGGAAAGAGAATGCATTGACAGTTGAGTGCATAGAGCCACTGACTTGACAATGTCCAACAGAGCTGGCACGTGACACGTCATCTGGAAGCTGGTCTGCTAAAAATGTTGAGTATTCATCAATAGCATATGCAGTTGACCATTACAGTAGAGTAGGAGAAAGGCCTAAGGAGCACGTTAAATGATACATACTGCCCACAAGGTTGGCCAAGGACGAGTCCAGGTCGTCGGACACCAGCTTCCCAGGCTGCTGCCCGCTGGGGATTAGCCCCTGGCCGGACAAGGAGGCCACTGTGGGTTTGAGGATGCCACCTAAAACATTGTTTTAAAAGTAAAGGGGGCAGGGAAAAAAGGAGGTAGTAAAGGAACGCCAGACAACACACAAATGACACACAACACCAGAGACGAGACAGGTAAGAGGAAATGGTTAACGTGAGCGAAATGGGAAGCGGGTGTCACATGTGAAAATGACATTTCTGGTGGTCCGGGACTAAGGAGTGTGTAGTCAACTCACCCAGTCATGCATGTGCCATGCAAAAGCCAAGGCCCAAAGTGTGTGTTCACCCAACGGACAAGGGAGAGAAACAAAAACAACGGTGAGGTCGTGAGCGAAGCGCCCCGAAAACCACACATTACATACGTGTACATTCTTCCCTCTTCACTAACACTTTGAGCACCAACGGGCCCTTCGCTGACAAATGCTCCCATCGGTGACGTGCTTATTGACGTCATAGGCACAACTACTCAGGGGCAGTAGTCTATATTAAGAGAGATTGAAATAGTGCCAATACTCATTTCCTAAGCTCTTCCATTTTCCTTAAAGATCATGCAAGATTAGACAATGTGAAAGGAATAAAATGACTAGATGGACTTTAAAGGAATACTACACTAAAAAAACGTAAAAATCATGCATTTTAAATCCTATGATGGATCATGGAATGTTTTTGCTTTCTAGAAAGTGCTTTATCTTGAAAACATGCTCAAAAAAAAAGTGTGGGGGGGGGTTATTAACAGCAGAAAAATTGACAAAGTACTAAAATATGTTTTTTGAATGTAGTATTCATTTAAAAAGAGACACTTTAAAGGAATACTGTGCTAAATGCATCATACTGGCTGTATTTTGAAAGTTGTACATCTTAAAAACTTGATTGCTTACATGCAAAACATTCTGGGACTATATCAACAACGGAATAATGAAACAAATACCAAAACATAGTTTTTGGGTAGTTTTCCTTTTAAGTGTTATGTTACAGTGTGATGCTGAGGAAAGCACTACCCGGAGTCTTTGGGTTCTATTCATGACAAACTSCCATGTTGCAGGCCCCAGCAGTGCAAGAGTTCAAGTGTTCACTAAAGAAGCTCAAAGGCACCAGAGCAGACCTGAAACCCACCATGTCTCGAATGACAGACAGGTAACTGAAAATAGTGCATATGAATCCCCAAGGGAAGTCTGTGCTTTCCCATCTCCCAAAATATAAAAATAAGATCAAATGAATGCTTCTTTTGGAACACTTCAAAGCAAATCATTCATGCCCATATTTCATGGTGGTAAATTTTCTCAATCATTGACCAAGCACTCACTGCAAGTCATTTCCAAAACATCCAATCCCCAAGCACTGCGATGGCCCATGAGGTGAGTTGCCCCCAGTGGGCAGCAGAGGATGTGGTGCCCATGGGAGAAGCATTATGTTGCCCCTAGACACTGTTCTAAGTTCAGCTTTGTGATTCCCCTCTGATGGTTAAGGTTAGAAGAGGGTAAGCTGATCCTAGAGATGTGCCGAAGGGTAACTTTTATGTGAAGCGAGGGAACACTTCAAAGCAAATCATTCATGCCCATATTTCATGGTGGTAAATTGGGAGAGGTAGGGGGATAAGTGATCTTTACCAGCCGAGTCCACGTTGTTGCCAAACACAGAGTCAAAGTCGACATTAAGGCCTCTCGCGGTCTGAGGCTGCAGGGTGGGAGATGCTGAGAACCCTGGGTTAGAGGAAACAGAAGAGGGTTGGGGGCTGATATTAGTTGAGGCATTAATCAAGCCATTAAGCTTTATGGTGCAAAATGGAAGTCATTTCTTTCACTTGTTAACTTAAGTAGGATGGTTCCACCATCTTCAGCCATCTTGCAGAAACCCTTCTTGTCCAGTCAAATCTATTCTGTACACCCAAGTTCTCTTTTCAGACCAGAGATAAGACAAGGAGACAGTAGGAATGGCAAGCCCCAAGTACTTACCTCCAAATAGACCAGCTACAGCAGGGGGCTCAGATTGAAAGAGAGGGGTGGTAGGGTAAGATGCTGGCCCACAGAAGGAGTCTGACACACAACCAGAGGCAAGCAGGAAGGATGGACAGCAAAGAGAGGCAGTTTTAGAAGGCACGTTGAGAAACAAGATTAGAAATGAAGAAAAACAAATGAAAAGTATAGCTCCAGAAAAGTGGCACAAGAAGATGGTCAAAATGGAAAAGTAAAATCTAGCAGAGCAGTTTGTGAAAAGGAAGGAATTCTTCAAAAAGCTTAAACACAAAACCCTAGTACTAAAAGCAAAATGGCAATCAGGAAAGCAACTAGACTAGAGCAAACATGAACCCGGGGTAGGTTCAGGGTCCTAAGTTTCCGTGGTTTCCAGAAAACATAGGTCAGTTGGGTTCCCCATCATAGTACCTGAGATAAACTGCTCTATCCGCACCGTGTGCTCATGATCAGATGCAATGGAGGTGCTCGAATCAATAAAGGGATTGTAATGATCTGGAGAATCAAAAATACAAATTCAAACAATGTGATCTCACTTTAAAAAAGGCAAAAACAAAATGACAGAAGTCTTATGTTACATTATATGCTATGAACCTACATGGGTGAGCAAACAGAGTCAGCGGCATTCCAAAATCGCCTGTGTCATCACTGCACACAGTCAAACAAAAACAAATAATATACTGTCACAGCAAGTGTTTTAGGTAATGGTGCTAGCAATTGACAAAGACCACACGGTCGAAATGCATCATCTTTTTCAAAACAAAAGCGCACCATGCACTTAAAACCTTGTTGGTGTGGTCATTTATGGGAAACGATATCACCTTTCCTTATTTGGAATACCAAAGACCTACAGCAACCCAGATAAGCACCTGATTCCTGAAAAAACGTTGGTAGCGCCAGCACATCTAACTACAACATCATATACCCCATGTAAACACAAAATCACACACACTCACACAGCTTGAGTTGTAAAAACTAGGACAAAGAGGGCAGAATGGTGCATGCAGGCTGAATATGACAAATGGGGACAATTTGACAACACCCCATAATAGAGAAATAAAGAAATGTTGTTTACCACCAAACATTTCATGACTGGGTGTCCTAGAACTAACACCATCGGAAGATTCAACAGGTAGATGGACAGCATCAACAACAGGATGTGATAGGAAAGGGTTAAAGTTTGGAATGGAGTCATCGACAGCTTCTGTAGAAGAGAAAGGATCTACACAGGCAAAGGGAACAAACAGAAGAAGAGAGAACCGGGAGGTATTAGTAGAGGACGATGAGTCAGGTCAAACGAAGCATGCAGAAACACACCATAGGGTGCGGCAGAACATAAAACCCATGCCAGAATTACCCAGACAGAATTCTTCATGAACTGAGTTCTCTTATCAAAAATACTCAACGTATCATTGCAAGGAAACAAAACAGCCTCACAATAATTGTATCTAAGCTATGTAAGCAATATTTGACATGAAGCAGGTTCTTCCATCACATGCATCTCACCCCATAATATGTTTACACCAAAGGCCATATACTAAATTTGTGCACCAGTCCAAAATGGTCACTTCTTCACATGAAACAAACACAGAGCCTTAAAAAGGGATACTTCGGAATTTGGCAATGAGGCCCTTTATCTACTTCCCTAAAGTAAGATGAACTTGTGGATACCATTTGTATGTATGTGTCCAGAATAAAGGAAGTTTAGTACTTTCGCAAGCCAACGCTAACTAGCGATAGCACAATGACTGGAATAAAACACAAAAGAACAACGTTTTAGTTGAGGGACACTAAACTTGGTGTATTTGTAAGTGAAAAGGCAAATGCAGTTAGGTTGGTTTGTATCTAATCATTTCAACCATATCATTATTTACTTTCCATTGACACAAGACCCTGAATTCCAAAGCACACAACATTACAAGGCACTCAAGATAAAGGTGCCTCTTAATTTGCCACCTCCGTCGTAAGGTTTAACTACCAATCCCATGAATGATGGACAGAAGGTGTCATAGCAATCAGATGGGGTAAATTAATAACTTGAATAATACTCTGAATGAATATCTGCTCATATTCTCAATATCTGACTTTAGCTGATATTGAGAAGTATTACTACCCAAATGTTATTTTACCCCTATTTTCTCCCCAATTTCTATCTTGTCTCATTGCTGCAACTCCTCAACAGGCCCGGGAGGCAAAGGTCGAGTCACGCGTCTGCCAAAACATGGCCCGCCAAACCACGCTTCTTAACGCCTGCCTGCTTAACCCAGAAGCCAGCCGCACCAATGTGTCGGAAGAAACACCGGTCTACTGACTACCGAGGTCAGCCTGCAGGCACACGGCCTGCCACAAGGAGTCGCTAGAGTGCCGTGAGCGGAGTGAAGCCCCCCTGGCCAAACCCTCACCTAACCCGGAAGACGCTGGGCCAAATTGTGCGCCGCCCTATGGGACTCCCGATCACGGCCGGCTGTAATATAGCCCGGGATCGCACCCGGGTTTGTGGTGACGCCTCTAGCACTGCGATGTAGTGCCTTAGACTGCTGCGCCACTCAGGAGGCCTCCCCACTCAATTTTTAATTCAAGTTCACCAATAGCTTTCAGGAGTTGTCAAATACACAAGGTATATCCCCCACCAGCAAACTTACTGAGTTAATAAGCCCTTTAATTAGGCACAGGCTTGCTTGAACATGTATGACTATGATGCATGTACAGGCCTATCACATTAGTTTACACAGAGGAATACAATGAAGAGTGTGTATATGTACAGTATGCTTGTCAATAAGGGTTGTAAAACAGGCGTCCACAGTGTGATGGGAGCTTTCACCTCCCCATGTGTTGGTTGTCGGCAGGGCAGTGGAGATGGGCAGTGCCTGCTGCTGAAACGCAGGCTGCAAGTCCAGCAGGTCGCTCGCCGCCTTGGAAGTGCTTGAGTGGAGAGGAGGAAGAGAAGTGTAAAAGACAAAGATGCATCAGTCTCCCAAAAAGKTAAATCCCCAACTCATCCGTAGCCTATTCAAAAAGGTTTTCATAACGCTCAAGGTAGAAGTTGCATCTAGCAGAGGACAGGGGGGGGGGGGGGGGCTTACTCCCACCCCTCACCTACAAACTTTTTTTCTCTCAAAACAATCCCAAACATTTCAAGCACCCACACTGAAGACAAAGGTTGCAGTCTTGTTTGAGCAGTCGAGCGGGAGAAACAGTAGTCTCTCTGAAAGTCACATGCAATCAATACCCTTTGTACAGCCAGAGGCGCTCCTTGAACAGCTACCCTGATCTGATTCGAACATGGGAATGCAATGCGTTCTAGCYGTGCCGTTAAGCAACAAGCACTCTTGCTATTATTCACCTTAATGTTGGAGATATAATTGTTTGTAATGCTTACATTTATGAATGAGATTATTTTTTAGAAGTACATTGACATTCATGCAGCTGTGGCACGACAGATACGTTCCACTGGCATCGGTTTCTTTAGGTGGGCAAAGGCACAGGAAGGAGTGTGTAAGAATAGATGGGCAGGCCTATTAATAGCAATGGAGTGTTTATATCTATGGTTACATGGCACTGACTGTCTAGTTTGGCTTCTCTTGGAATAGGCCCTGAACTACTGAGCAGTGGCTTGCTAGTGTGGAATGAGGAGGTTTGCTCAGTCTAAATTCAACAACMAGGCTATTATTAATGCCCCACTCAAAGATCTGAAATAACTGGATGGGTAAACAAACGTAAACATTGGYTGCATCCCAAATGGCACCCTATTCCCTATAGGGCTCTGGTCAAAGGTAGTGTACTTTATAGGGAATAGGATGCCATTTGGGACACAAACAAATTCCATAAGGAGTTTTGTTCACATCAGTGCCTTGGCACTATGCATGTAACCTAGTTTTTTGGCCAACTCCGCCACTTTTACATTAATGTGCACTGAACAGAATGGAATTACAATAGTAGACGCGGGTACATAAAACCACTACAGAAAATAGAAAACAGCAACATAGCGTCTTAATAGGGCGTTGGGCCGCCACAAGCCAGAACAGCTTCAATGTGCCTTGGCATAGATTCTACAAATGTCTGGAACTCCATTGGAGGGATGTGACACCATTCTTCCAGGATAAGTTCCATAATTTGGTGTTTTGTTGATGGAAAACACTGTCTCAGGCACCGCTCCAGAATCTCCCATAAGAGTTCAATTGGGTTTAGATCTGGTGACAGACAACCATGGCATATGGCCAAACTATTCAGTGACCACTTGTGCCCTGTGGATGTGGGCATTGTCATCCTATGGGGGCATAGCCATGGTAGCCAATAATGGCCTGCCCAGCAATTTTATGCARGATCCTAAGCACGATGGGATGTTAATTGCAGAAGCACCCGCTTCAATATACTTTGTATGTATCCCTCATTTACTCAAGTGCTTCCATTCATTTTGGCCATTTCCTGTATATAAAAAGTACTTGGGCCAGCCAGCATGGCATCTATGATGGAGTGGAAGTATATTTTAAGTAAAGAAACATAACTGAGGGGTTAGGCTGTTTATTGATAAATGACAGTGCTACCAACGTTTATGTATGAGCTGGCAGCAAAGCAACGGCACCAAACTCATAATTTTCCTCAGCACAAGTTTTATTAGCTAGCCGAGTAACTAGTGTGTGTCTGTATGAACTACTAACATTCCTCAGCCTCTGCCTTCACTACTCTGCCATGTTGCCTGCTTAGTGACAGACTCTCCTCGCTCCATCAGTTACACTGGGAAGACACTGGTGTTGATGGTCAGAAGGGAGGACGCAGTGGGGCATAGATATTGGGTAAGGGCTAGGATAGAAAGGGTGCTCTCACCTGTTTGCGAAGCTGGGCGTGGAGAAGAGGTCGATGGCCGGTGCTGTGTTGATGGTCCCACCGTCCATTGACACAGGGGAGGCAGCCGTGGTGGCAGAGAAAGAAGGCCCCTTCTGGAGATCCTTCAGACGCTGCTCCTAAGTGGAACGGGACAAATTCAACACCAGGCCTACCTACTAGCCAGATCAAATTAAAATACAAGCTCTGAATTTTTTTTTTTTTTTTACTTAATTTGGTGGTGGGGAGTCACTGGAATCATCAGCCAATGACTAAGGACCTCAAGAGAGCAACTTATGAGCAATTTTTTTTAATCTCAAAATGCTGAAAAGCCAGAACAGATTAAACCCGGTCGGGTAATAAGCAGAGCAAACAAGGGCACTAGAAGAAAAATGTACCTTTAGCGCTTTTAGACGAGCCTGCTCTTCCTCCAGAGCTGCCTGTTTTTCCCTCTCGTCCACTTTGGTGAAAGATATGCCCGTGTTGGCCAAAGAGGAGACAGCGTTGGAGAGTGTGCTAGCCCTTGAGACAGAATAAGAGGAAGAGAGACAGGGGTCAGCTGGGGGGGGGGGGGACTGTTAACCGGCCATTGTCAAAAGTGCTGTGTTGGCAGAAGAAGAGTTCTACAAGCTCAGTAAAAGAAAGTGGCGCATATTTTTACAACTGCACTTCGATAGATGGCTACAATAGTAGCAGGAGGTTTGGCATAAAATAGAAAGGATTTCTGCTTGAGAGGGATAATTCAATTTTATAATACAGGTTTTCTGTTTAGAATGGGAGAAGTGTATCAGCACTTGCACATAATTATAGTGCATTTAAAGACACAAAAAGGAAACAAAAATCAAATGCCCCTGATATTAGCCACAGACAAGTAGGTCTTTATTAACAATGTAGGACTTGCATAAATTGAAGATAAACACTGCAACTGTAGCTCCCGGAGCATTTGTCAATATTTTCAAGGAAACAACTGGCAAAACACAGAAAGGAAAAGCATACATTGGACCACAGTAACAAAACATATTGTTGGGATTGCTGCCCACCAACAAACACTTCAGCTCCAACTCATACCCACTTGCTAAATTTGGTGCCTGAGCAAACAGGCTTTGTCTGACTGGACTGCATTGGACTGCATTGGACTGGCAAGTGAGCAAAAGGAAGGGAAAAGGACTACCTGCTGGCTGCTGTGGAATCTTTCACCTTCTTCCCTTCTAAAGAAGCCAAATGCTGCTCCAATGCATCTAAGAGGCTACTGGGGGCCTATTATAAAATGGAAAGACACAGTGAGTTCAAAGTTCAGGAAAAAATATATAAATCACAACCGGGTAACAGCAGAAGGAAACAAACAGTAAGGATGCTCAGCTATTTCACAACGCACACGAAGAGAACGTACTTGGCTTACAAACACAGAAAGAGAGTGAGATACAGATACTTACACTAACTGTAATCTGAAGATGGAAAGTTAAGGAAAGATACAGAATATAAAGGTGATAATTGTCAGAGATAATACAATAGGTTTGGGAGAAAGGTACCAACTAACTAAAGTAATAGATCTATTTAAATCCAAAACAGTAAAATACAAAGCACAAAATGAGGGACCTTGTGAAATACTGCTGGTCTTGGTAAAGCACCATCTGAACATGTTCGTAAAAACAATGTTAAACATGTTATTCTAAGATTAGATAAGTAAGTGAGAGATYTACAGGTAACTGCCAAAATAAAGGAAACCCTTGAGTAAGTGATGTACAAAGTATATTGAAAGCAGGTTCCCAAGAACACAAAGGCTATTTTAGGCTTAGGGTTTGGGTTTATGAAAAATATGAGTCTAAAAAATGTTTTGCTTCCCACAAGGACAGTAAAATATTTGCTGTGTGTGTGTCTAAGTCACCAGTTCTATCTGAATTTCACCTATCGGATAGGATTTATTTATTTATTTATTTTTTTTATTTTTTTTTACCTTTATTTAACTAGGCAAGTCAGTTAAGAACAAATTCTTATTTTCAATGACGGCCTAGGAACAGTGGGTTAACTGCCTGTTCAGGGGCAGAACGACAGATTTGTACCTTGTCAGCTCGGGGATTTGAACTTGCAACCTTTCGGTTACTAGTCCAACGCTCTAACCACTAGGCTACCCTGCCGCCCCTAAATGCATAGCAATAGAATGAATAGAGTGGACTAATCGTTGTCTTAAATGGGGACTCCCGTTCTGTTAATTATATTTCAATGCATTTAATCCTGTAGGCAAAATCCAGATAATTCATTTTTGAAAAACTGGGCCCAGATTGCAACCTAATTGAACACTTATGGGAGATTCTGTAGCGGCGCCTGAGACAGCGTTTTCCACCACCATAAACYAAACACCAACTTATAGAACTTCTTGTGGAAGAATGGCATCCCATCCCTCCAATAGAGTTCCAGACACTTGTAGAATCTACATCGCATTGACACTGTTCTGCCAACTTGTAACGCCCTATTAAGACACTATGGTGGCGTTCCCTTTATTTTGGCAATTACCTGTAGCTAACCCCATACAAAATGTGTCCCTTTTTGAAAGGTGACATGTAAATGGTATAATAGCATACCGTGTCTATAATTTCCAATATATGCAAAGTGGGGGTATTATTTTCCTCCTAGTTCTTTCATCTCGGCTCTAGCCTACTCGATATAGCCCTTGACAAAGGCAAATGTTAACACCTTTATGTGCTGTATGCAGTGCAAGGTCAGGGGAGAGCGAGTGAGGCCCTGTTKGAATGCAAATAAAGTGCACCCTTCCTTTCTCCCTGCCTTGATCACAGGTCTAGAAGTGATTGGATAGACGAGAGAAAGGATATCAACCCATTGCTATTGCTTTCAGCAATCCAACCAAATCAGATCTGTGATTATCTGAAGSGAGGACGGAAGCATTTTGAAAGTATTCGGACAGGGACCGAGTCTGGCATTTCCTCTATGACGGGGCCACWTGCAGTGTGGGTCCAGCAAGCAATGTGTTATAGCTAGAGCTGTGCAAAGGTACAGAAACCTAGAGCAATTTGGAAGGTCTGAAACGGCAGCGTGGTGAGAGTGGTGAGAGCAGTCAGCACACTGAGGTGGGGTTGAAAGTAAAGTCAAGCTAAGGGGTCCAGCAGGGCTCCGTCTCAGACCCCATGCACTTTCAGGCAGAGAGAGGAAAGCGATAAATACTAAAAATACATTTTTGGGGGGAACGCCTTTCAAGATACTCAAGGACATTAAGAGTCAATCATGGACACTGGGCTATAGGTTCTCTAAGAGGTGTGTTTTGAATGAGATGACTGTCTGCATGTCGTATGTGTGGGGAGAGTGCTTTCCAGAGCCTGGGTGCCAAGCAGCTGAAGGCCCTGGCACCCATGATGGAGAACTGGAATGTGGGGGTGAAAAGGAAAACAGCAGAGCGGAGGGAGGGGGCATAGGCTGGGAGAAGGTCAGAGAGTTCGGTGGGTGCCAGGTTGTGGAGGGATTTCTAGGCGAMGAGGAATGTCTTGTAGTCAATACGGGATGGATCCCTGCTGCACAGGGAGCCATCGTAGATTGTGGATTATTGGTGTGATGTGTTCAGTTGATCTGAGGATGCTGGCAGCAGTTTGCTTTTACCTCACTTTTAACATCTTACCTGGGAGAGGTCTGGGATGTCCCCTCGATCAATCCCTACTTGCTGAAAAGGAAGAAGAGAGGTGGGTCAAGATGACATGAGATAAAAGCGAATGTASGAGTCCGATCACACAGAAGTTTCCAAAAGGTGGGATCTTACCTCTGCTACTTTGAGGAATTCAGAGATTCTTGTCATTCGAGTGAGGAATTTCTTGTAGATGTCAAGGCCCTCCTTGCATTGAGTTTTCTTCATGTCAAAGTACTTCTCTGTGAAATGAATAGACAGGAAAATTATAACGGAGCACTGGAACTAATGCAAAATAGCAGTGATAAAACGCTGGTATTACAGTGCCTTCAGAAAGTATGCAGACCCTTTGACTTTTTTCACATTTTGTTACGTTACAGCCAAAACAGAGGACAAAACACACAACATAGAGACAACAACATAAAGAGAGACCTAAGACAACACCACAGCATGGTAGCAACACAACATGGTAGCAACACAAAACATGGTTCAAACATTGGGCACAGACAACAGCACAAAGGGAAAGAAGGTAGAGACAACAGTACATCACACAAAGCAACCACAACTGTCAGTGAGTGTCCATGATTGAGTCTTTGAATGAAGAGATTGAGATAAAACTGTCCAGTTTGAGTGTTTGTTGCAGCTCGTTCCAGTCGCTAACTGCAGCGAACTGAAAAGACGAGCGACCCYGGATGTGTGTGCTTTGGGGACCTTTAACAGAATGTGACTGGCTGAACGGGTGTTGTATGTGGAGGATGAGGGCTGCAGTAGATATATCAGACCGAGGGGAGTGAGGCCTAAGAGGGTTTTGTAAARAAGCATCAACCAGTGTGTCTGGCGACGGGCATACAGAGATGACCAGTTTACAGAGGATATAGAGTGCAGTGATGTGTCCTATAAGGAGCATTGGTGGTAAATCTGATGGCCGAGTGGTAAAGAACATCTAGCCGCTCTAGAGCACCCTTACGCGCCGATCTATAAATTATGTCTCCGTAATCTAGCATGGGTAGGATGATCATCTGAATCAGGGTTAGTTTGGCAGCTGGGGTGAAAGAGGAGCGATTACGATAGAGGAAACCAAGTCTAGATTTAACTTTAGCCTGCAGCTTTGATATGTSCTGAGAGAATGACAGTGTATTGTCTAGCCATACTACCAAGTACTTGTATGAGGTGARTACCTCAAGCTCTAAACCCTCAGAGGTWGTAATAACACCTGTGGGAGGAGGGGCATTCTTRTTACCAAACCACATGACATTTGTTTTGGAAATATTCAGAACAAGGGTAAGGGCAGAGAAAGCTTGTGGGACACTAAGAAAGCTTTGTTGTAGAGCGTTTAACACAAAATCCAGGGAGGTGCCAGCTGAGTATAAAACTGTATAATCTGCATATAAATGGATGAGAGAGCTTCCTACTGCCTGAGCTATGCTGTTGATGTAACTTGAGAAGAGCGTGGGGTAGTCCCTTGGTGACAGGCAGTGGCAGAGACAGCAGATTTTCTGACTTTATACACTGCACTATTTGAAAGAAGTAGTTGCAAACCAGGCCAAAGACCCCTCAGAAACACCACAAGAATGGAATGGTCTACCGTATCAAAAGCTATGGCCAAGTCAAAAATAGCAGCACAACATTGCTTAGAATCAAGGGCAATGGTGACATCATTGAGGACCTTTAAGGATGCAGTGACACATCCATAATCTGAGCGGAAACCAYATTGCATATCAGAGAGAATACTATAGACATCAAGAAAGCCAGTCAGTTGATTATTGACACGTTTTCCCAACACTTTTGATAAACAGGGCAAAATAGAAATAGGCCTATAACAGTTACGATCAGCTTGATCTCCCCATTTAAATAAAAGGATGAACCGTGGCTGCCTTCCAAGAAATGGGAACCTCCCCAGAAAGGAGAAGGTTAAAAAGGTCAGAGATAGGCTTGGCAATGACAGCAACCTTAAAGAAGAAAAGGGTCTAAAGTTTAGACTCTAAACCATCTGACTAAGATGGTTTTTGGGGGTGAAGTATCAGGAGCTCCTTTAGCACCTCGGACCCAGTAACTGCCTGCAGGGAGAAACTTTGTAGCGGGGCAGGGGGAAAAGAGGGAGAAGCATTGGGGAAAGTCGCATTAGAAGGGTTGGGAGATGAGGAAATGTTGGACGGGCAAGGAGGCATGGCTGAGTCAATTTCCGGTCACAACTTGTAGACTTGTTTACGTGCTGCTGTGCGGTTTGTTGCTAACCTTACTTTTCTACCTGCCAACTTCACGGTTTTTACTTTTTAATTACTGTAATATATATATATATATATTTTTTTTTCCCCCCCTGCTCACTTTTTCAACTTACCCAATGATGTTAGGCTGAAACAGTCAGAGGTCAAAGCGCAACATAGCTTCAGCATGTAAATCAGCTAGAAAGATGTGTCGGCATCGAGTAAATGTCTCTGGCCCCCTCCCAGTTAGGGGGAGCGATGAGCTCTACAGCAGAGTCTCACAACACAATCGCTGGTTGAAAACTGTTTTCTGCCCCTCCCAAAAGATAGAATTTGTAGATAATTGGCCCTCTTTCTGGGACTCACCCACAAACAGGACCAAGCCTAGCCTGCTGAGGATGGACGGACTCCATCGTAGTTGGAGCGGTGCTCTCATCTTATCTACGAACATAGACAGGGCTCTAACTCCCCTAGTTCCACAATGAGATCGGGTGCAGGCCAGCTTAGTGGAGTCTGCCAGTCAGTGTAGTCAGCTCAGCTATTCCCAATGAGACCGTGTCTGTGCCTCGATCTAGGTTGGGCAAAACTAAACACGGCGGTGTTTGCCTTAGCAATCTCACTGGAATAATGACTAGAGGTCGACCGATTAAAATCGGCATGGCCGATTTAAAGTTTTCATAACAATCGGAAATCTGTATTTTTGGACACCGATTTGGCCGAATTATTATTTATTTTTTTACACCTTCATTTAACTAAGTCAGTTAAGAAAACATTCTTATTTTCAATGACGCCCTAGGAACGGTGGGTTAACTGCCTTGTTCAGGGGCAGAACGACAGATTTTTACCTTGTCAGCTCGGGGWTTCAATCTTGCAACCTTAACTAGTCCAACGCTCTAACCACCTGCCTCACGAGGAGCCCGCCTGTTACGCGAATGCAGTAAGAAGCCAAGGTAAGTTGCTAGCTAGCATTAAACTTATCTTATGAAAATCAATCATAATCACTAGTTAACTACACATGGTTGATGATATTACTAGTTTATCTAGCGTGTCCTGCATTGCATATAATCGATGCGGTGCGCATTCGCGAAAAAGGACTGTTGTTGCTCCAACGTGTACCTAACCATAAACATCCATGCCTTTCTTAAAATCAATACACAAGTATATATTTTTAAACCTGCATATTTAGTTAATATTTCCTGCTAACATGAATTTCTTTTAACTAGGGAAAATGTGTCACTTCTCTTGCAACAGAGTCAGGGTATATGCAGCAGTTTGGGCCGCCTGGCTCGTTGCGAACTGTGTGAAGACTATTTCTTCCTAACAAAGACAGCCAACTTTTTATTTGAGGCTAAATTGATTTTATTGATGTATTAAGTGGATTTTTATTTAATCCATTTTAGAATAAGGCTGTAACTTAAGAAAATGTGGAAAAAGTCAAGGGGTCTGAATACTTTCCCAAGGCACTGTAACAGACATTTTATCAAATCAGGATAAACTGTATCAAATAATTAAACAGCCTTTACAAATGAATGGGAGAGARGTTTAATTTTCTATAGTATAATTCCAGAACTAACTGTTTTCTCAAATCAGAAACTTGGSAGTTAAATGTGGATGTCTGCAGGACGTATACAAACTCTTCAGAGTGGTGCATGAATGTCTCACTAGCTTGTAAACCTCTCACTGATGTTTGCGCATCTCCAATTTGCTCCCCTCCAAGGACCTGCTCAGTCCCCTCAAAAGACCCAAGGCTCACATCTGAGTGAGAAAGGCATACATCCTCATAGCAGAGAATATAGCCTTGATATGAAATGACTAGCACTACAGCATAAATATCACATAGCTGCATAAAGTTCGTAAACAAGTCTAATAAACAAGTGCAATTCTCTAACTCCATTATAATGTCCAACTTTGTGGAGRATACAAGAATGTCAGTGTACTGGAACTTCCATTTCCAACGTTAGATATTATTTTCATTTCCAACAGATAGAATCACACATGCACTGATGAACATGCACAGATCTAACGTTACAAAGTCGTTGAATTCAGACTGTGTGAAAGACAGCCAGCACAGAGTAGTTGAAATCAGACTGTGTGCAAGACCAGTCTCTCCACCAGCATTGAGCTCAATTTCAGTTTAACASAGTCCCTTCAGGAAACTCATTTAATAGGAATGAGAAGAATTGGAAACTAGATTTGTTTATGTGTTTCAGAAATCAAATAGAATGGCTCAGTTCAAAAGGGAATTCACCCAACCCCTAAACACAGACCGTATGTCACCCAGCACAACTAGAACACGAGAGCAAAACAGAGTAGTAGCATAACATGTCCTTCGTCGGCCCCCGTTAAGTCAGCCAGGCTAGCATGGCAGCAGGCTGATAGTGAGTGGTGGTAAACATTTGAGGCAGGGATACAGTATGAACTCCGTACGACAGGGTGCAAAGGTGTCTATGCATCATCAAAGGTGTTTTTGCATCAGTACTCAATGGTAACGATGACACGGCGATAAGGACTTGGTTTTGGCAGGACAGAGACTCTTGAGAGCCGGAAGGCGGAAGCACTTACCCAGCAGGTTGATAATGCCTTCATTGTAGGCCGCAAACAGTCGAATGGAATCTTTAAACAGAAGCATGAAGGACGCGTTGATCACTCCATTGGTGAGCTCGTTGGCGTTGACCTGGAGATGGAGGGGGTCCAAAGCAAATGAATTGACAGCCAACCTATCGACCACTCATTGGTCTGACTCACAGAGCTCCCAATCCACAGGACAGAGGTAAAGGATCTCGACTACTCAATCGTCGACTATGTTTTTTTGCAATACATGAGCTGAAGAGTTTGAGGCCATAGCAATACAACAACGTACAAAATGTCAAGCATTGAAAACTCACGTTGAAGTCAAGTAGCGCATCCATCTGGTTTTGGATAATAGGTATGGTCTTTAGTAACTTCTCTGTGTTCATGGTTCTCATAACGCCATCCGCCCTTGGGTAAAGATAATATTCCAATCATTAAGGGCCCAATCCTAATGGCTTTGGACTGTCATGAATGTGTGTACTAAGCTGAAGCATGCAATTTAAAAGAATGCACTTAGACGCCAAATCAACCCCTAGCCGCTAAACTATATGCACTTGTGGAAGAATAAGCACTATGCCAAAAAAATATCCAAAACACTTCAGGACTCGACTGTACAGTATTTATACAATATAGAGGATGCTAGCGGATCCTGATGCTATAAGGAAATGTGAATAGAGAAGTCCTTACCCTCGTTTAACTTTTGTAAAGTCAAAAGCGACTTGTCGATACGACACAGCCTTCTCATTCAGGTAGCGACTATATCTCCTTATGAACGTTGACATGTCATAGCCTGAAAAAGACAATAGGGGAATTACTCTTTGAGCATCAGGTGCATCTTCATATACAGTACCAGTCAAAAGCTTGGACACTTACTCATTCAAGGGTTTTTCTTTATGTGTACTATTTTCTACATTATAGAGTAATAGTGAAGACATCAAAACTATGAAACAACACATATGGAATCACGTAGTAACCKAAAAAAAGTGTTAATCAAATAACTATATTTTACAAAGTAGCCACCCTTTGCCTTGACAGCTTTGCACACTTGGCATCAAGGCAAAGGGTGGCAACAAGCCTATACTCTTAACTGTTTATTAGGGAAAATAAGGGATGCACTTGAGCTTGAATAAGCCAAGGCACATTCTTCCATTGATTTATGAAAGTTACGACTGCTGATTTTTTTTCGTAGATTTATGGGCTACTTCCCGTCGGACAAATACACAGGCAAACTTTAGGACACTTCACGTGTGTGTTCCAGTGTTGCCATGATACCAATGTCATACTATCGTGATACTTGTGAAAGCTTTACATGGAAAAAGAAAACCGACTGAATTGTATGGCCCTTTGAGGAATACCTGTTTTATGTGAAATAGTATGTGCAATAGCTTGAAAAAATAAACAAATGGGACTCATAAGGGTGTCACGTTTATTTTCCAAGCTATTGGACATTCAGTCCGTTTCCTGGTTTCTTTTTTTTCTTTTTCGCAACTGCAATACTGAGAATTGTGCCAACACTACTTCAAACAAGGTATGAAAATGACCATGAACTATCATAAATACTGTATGTATCGTAAATAAAATCCCATATTTCTCCGAAAGCAAAGGCCCACCATCTAGTGGATTTCTGTCATGAGCGCTATACTCCAACCTAAATCCAGTAGTCATCCTTAAAACTGACAGCTCCCTATCCCCCTAATTTATAAGTAACAACTTGACAAAAGGCATTAGGTTATGATTAGGGGCGCTTACTCTGCCTTTACACTCGCCCTTGAAAGTCCCACTGGTCTGGGCTGCCAGGCATCTTGTTAACATGGGAAACAACTTTAAGTAAATAAATTCTGCTGGGCTTGATGTGAGCTGAGTCGGCCATGTTGCCATTTCATTGGGAATAGAGCGGAGGGGAAAAGGGTAGGACTGTCTAAAATAATTGTTCTCCGCTTCTAACATAGTTTGGCAGGTCTCAATATCGCCTGTTGTCGTGTGTAAACACACACACAGTAGGCAAAAGTTATGGTACGTTGCAGGTTTTGAATAGAGCTGACGTTTCCTTATTCTACATGTCAGATAAGCATGCTTGTTCGAGAAAATATATTTATATCTGAACGCCTCAAAAAAAAGGTGCTACAGTACACAGAATTTTTTTAAATGTTTGCATTGTAACTTTAGAAACCGTCCATAATATATTTGCCGCTAATAGTGGAATGATATTGTTTCACAGTATTACTTATCTGCCAGTGTTGTGATTGGCTGTGATTAATTACTTCCGCTGGAGCGGCATCTGTTGTCAAACTGGGAAAGCTGTTCTGACTTTGTGGCTGTGTTATCTAGTGGAAATCGCTCTGTCATTCTACACTGTTCCCTCAATTTCAGTTTCTGTGAGGAAACAAGCACTGAATAGCGTAGGGAATCATTCTACCATCTAAATCCCTGAGAAATATCTTTCCATTAACAAATATAATTTTACAGCTGTTTGAAGCTGGTGGACCAAAACTAAAAGTTACTTTCGGTTTTGGTCGACCAGCTTCAAACAGCTGTAAAAACTACATTTTTGCTAGATAACACAGCCAAAGTCAGAACAGCTTTCCTAGTTTAACAACAGATGCTGCTCCGGTGGGAGTAATCAATAGGTGAATATCACAGCCAATCAAAACACRGGCGGGTAAGTAATACTGCGAAACACGATCATTCCACTATCAGCGGTAGATAGATTATGGAAATTTTCTGAAATTACAACGCAAATATTAAAATGTGTAGCACCTTTAAAATATTGGAGCGTTTCACCTCATCCAGTTTAGACGATACTGAACCCGTGATAAAATAGAGTACTTCAGCAAAGTTTGTGCAGAGCTGACGTTACTCACCTTGCAGGCCACTTTTGTCCAAAAAGTTACTGAGGTTGAAAAGCGTATTCCTTGAAGCCATGTACTGTATAAATCTCTGCAACACAGAAACATGTGTGTGCAAACCTTCATAGATGGTGAATGCAAATGATTGACTAACAGCAATACAAGCCAACCACTTTTGAAAATGCATAGCAATGTTACATAAGAGAGCCTCCTCAAAAGAAGAAGTATAATACAAATYACACAATTCTGTGGACTGGATATTGCTGAAACTTTTCAAAACCACTAGTGTTAAAAGGATTTCAAAAGACCTTAAACACCACAGTATTAGTGTCACTTCTGACACTGAATTTATTTTCTTATACGTGAAATCTTTCATGACATCATATTTAGGAGAGATAGGCATCACCAGGAGTAGAGCATGTTACAATGGTACCATTACCGTATGTATGGAGGGATAGGGGTTGAGTTGGAATTCAGAGTGTGTCTGGCATGATCACCAAGGAGTCAGATCCATTATATATGGCTCTGCTGGAAGTGTTGAGTTGCAGAGCTCTGGGGTGAAAAATATCCCCAGGTACAGAATCCTCTCACCCAACCCTAACCATTTGTGCCCCCAGACAGGTTTCACTCACCTCGTTGCCGTAGACCATGGTGTGGTGGGTGGCGGTGAGAGACTTGAAGACCACCACCCAGCTGGTGCTGGCCGTCCTCTCAAACAACGTGTCTGCCAGCTGGGGGATGTTCACATTCATCTCATTGGTGCAGTGGATCAAGTCTGGGGGAGAGAGTAGGAGAAACGGTCACTGTAGGGTCTTAATGGAATATTATTGTGTGTGTGTGTGAGCGAGACAAAGAGTGTGTTTGACTGCATGCGATTGAGTGTGTAAGCGAAAGCGTTGGCAAATGTTATTTTGAACAACCAGTTCCACAGAATCAAGCCATTGTGGTGAGCTAAGMACAAACTTCTTGGTACAGGTTCTCGTCAGTTGGACCCACCAGGTTTGACAGAGCACTAAGTCCTTATGGTGCTGTTTAGCACAGCCCAGGATAGGTTGCATCCCAGTGTTTATATTCAGGCTGTTGTCACAAACGTCTAAGGATAGCGCATCCTGGGCATTATTTAGCCTTTGGCAGGGCTCCCATGCCATCTGGCCTGTAGTGAAAGCCGATGCCTTCTGGCACCTTTCCATCAGTGCCATGAGACTGGTCTCTCATGCCAGAACTCAGCAGGTCATTCATACACCCTCTAATACAGGCCTTAAACAAACAGAGATTTCTCTCTCTCTCTCTCTCTCTCTCTCTCTCACACACTGAAGATGGTCCATCACTGAAAGCTCGAGAGGAAATTTGCTGCTTGCACTGATAAGATTTCACCAATCATGTACCGTTCTATGACAACACAGTAGCTGGCTGATCAAACATTGAAATACAKTGAACAAAAATATAAGACACAACACGTAAAGTGTTGGTCCCATATTTCATGAGCTGAAATAAGACGCCAGAAATGTTCCATACGCACTAAAAACGTATTTCTCTCAAATTTTGTGCATGTCCCTGTTAGTGAGCATTTCTCCTTTTCCAAGATAATCCATCCACCTGACAGGTGTGGCATATCAAGAAGCTGATTAAACAGCATGATCATTACACAGGTGCACCTTGTGCCGGGGACAATAAAAGGCCAKTCTAAAATGTGCAGTTGTCACTACACAATGCCACAGATGTCTCAAGTTGAGGGAGCYTGCAAATTGACATGCTGACTCRAGGAATGTCCACCAGAACTGTTGCCAGAAGATTGTTCTGTTCATTTCTCAACCATAAGCCGCCTGCAATGTCATTTTAGAGAATTTGCCAGTACGTCCAACCGGCCTCACAACTGCAGATCACGTGTAACCATGCCAACCCAGGACCTCCACATCAGGCCTCTTCACCTGCGGGCTCGTCTTAGACCAGCCACCCGGACAGCTGATGAAACTGCTGGTTTGCACAACCGAAGAATTTCCCCACAGAAACCGTCTCAGGGAAGCTCATCTGTGTGCTCATCGTTCTCACCAGGGTCTTAACCTGACTACAGTTCGGCGTCGTAACCGACTTCAGATGGGCAAATGCTCACCTTCGATGGCCACTGGCACGCTGGAGAAGTGTGCCCTTCACAGATTAATCCCAGTTTCAACTGTACCAGGCAGATGGCAGATAGTCTGATGACACTATTTGTAACACAATCACTTGAGAAGAGTTCAGTTCAGACAGTTGTCATCCAAGACATAGAATACAATTCTACCTTCACAGCTTGGGGGTTATTCTATCAAAAGTGGTATACAGGYGTTTGCACACGCACTCTCTCCAGGTGCATTGTAAGTGCAAAAGGCTGATTATACAAGCACCAACCTATCTTACATGTAAAACCAATCGAGACCCTGTTCTCTGATTTTCCTTCCCCGTTTCAAGCAAAACTTATGACTTTAGGGGGCTGTTCCCACAATACAATATTCAAAACAATCACTTGCCAAATGGTTGCTTGGCAAATAACATCTATAAATATTTTTGTGAAATTATTTMTTGTACAAAGCAAATGATTTAACAGATCAAACTATATATCCATTAAATAAATGTGGAATTTATACACATCACAAAAAAAGTCAGTAATAACTAGCCTGCATTTCACTGTAACAAAGTGCTGCCATGTTAACCTACAGTTGAAGTCAGAAGATTACATACACCTTAGCCAAATATATTTAAACTCKGTTTTTTACAATTCCTGACATTTAATCCTAGTAAAAATTATCTGTCTAGGTCAGTTAGGATCACCACTTTATTTTAAGAATGTGAAATGTCAGAATAATAGTAGAGAATTATTTATTTCAGCTTTTATTTCTTTCATCACATTCCCAGTGGGTCAGAAGTTTACACACACTCAATTAGTATTTGGTAGCATTGCCTTTAAATTGTTTAACTTGGGTCAAACGTTTTGGGTAGCCTTCCACAAGCTTCCCACAATAATTTGGGAGAATTTTGGCCCATTCCTCCTGACAGAGCTGGTGTAACTGAGTCAGGTTTGTAGGCATCCTTGCTCACACATGCCTTTTCAGTTCTGCCCACAACATGTCTATAGGATTAAGGTCAGGGCTTTGTGATGGCCACTCCAATACCTTGACTTTGTTCTCCTTAAGCCATAACTTTGGGAGTTTGCTTGGGGTCATTGTCCATTTGGAAGACACATTTGTGACCAAGCTTTAACTTCCTGACTGATGTCTTGAAATGTTGCTTCAATATTTTTGTTTCATAACACCAAAGGACATTTCTCCAAAAAGTACAATCTTTGTCCCCATGTGCAGTTGCAAACAGTATTCTGGCTTTTTTAATGGCGGTTTTGGAGSAGTGGCTTTTTCCATGATGAGRGGCCTTTCAGGTTGTCGATATAGGACTCTTTTTACTGTGGATATAGATACTTTTGTACCTGTTTCCTCCAGCATCTTCACAAGGTCCTTTGCTGTTGTTATGGGATTGATTTGRWCTTTTCACACCAAAGTACATTCATCTCTAGGAGACAGAACGCGTCMCCTTCCTGAGCGGTATGACGGCTGCATGGTCCCATGGTGTTTATACTTGCATACTATTGTTTGTYCAGATGWACMTGGWACCTTCAGGCATTTGTTAATTGCTCCCAAGGATGAACCAGACTTGTCTACAATTTATTTTCTGAGGACTTGGATGATTTTTTTGATTTTCCCATGATGTCAAGCAAAGAGGCACTGAGTTTGAAAGGTAGGCCTTGAAATACATCCACAGGTACACCTCCAATTGACTCAAATTTATGTCAATTAGCCTATCAGAAGCTTCTAAAGCCATGACAATTTTCAGGAATTTTTCAAGCTGTTGAAAGGCACAGTCAAATTAGTGTATGTAAACTTCTGACCCACTGGAATTGTGATAGTGAAGTGAAATAATCCACCTGTAAACAATTGTTGGAAAAATTACTTGTGTCATGCAAAGTAGATGTCCTAAACAACTTGCAAAAACGTTTCTTTTTTTTGTGTGGAGTGGTTGAAAAACAAGTTAATGACTCCAACCAAAGTGTATGCAAACTTCTAACTATATATATTTTTTCTTATATTTATATCTATGTCTGATATTCAATCAATCCCTATCCCAGTCTACTGTTACCACATGTTTGAAGAGGGCCACCATTATTCCTGTTCCCAAGAAAGCTACGGTAACTGAGCTTAATAACTATTGCCCCGTAGCACTCACTTCCGTCATCATGAAGTGCTTTGAGAGACTAGTCAAGGATAATATCACCTKCACCCTACCTGACTCCCTAGACACACTCCAATTTGCTTACCGCCCCAATAGGTCCACAGACGACGCAATCACAATCACACTGACCTAACCCATCTGGACAAGAMGAATACCTATGTAAGAATGCTGTTCATCGATTACAGCTCAGCATTTAACACCATAGTACCCTCTAAACTCGTRATTAAGCTCGATACCCTGGGTCTCGACCCCGCTCTGTGCAACTGGGTCCTGGACTTCCTGACAGGCCGCCCCCAGGTGGTGAGGGTAGGAAACAACAATCTCCACCCCGCTGATCCTCAACACTGGGGCCCCACAAGGGTTCGTTCTCAGCCCTCTCCTGTACTCCATGTTCACCCATGACTGCGTGGTCATGCACGCCTCCAACTCAATCATCAAGTTTGCAGACGACACTACAGTGGTATGCTTGATTACCAACAACGAGACAGCCTACAGGGAGGAGGTGATGGCCCTCGGAGTGTGGTGTCAGGAAAATAACCGCACAKTCAACGTCAACAAAACATAGGAGATGATCGTGGACTTCAGGAAACAGCAGAGGGAGCACCCCCCTATCCACATCAATGGGACAGTAGTGCAGAAGGTGGAAAGTTAGTTCCTCTGCGTACACATCACGGACAAACTGAAWTGGTCCACCCACACAGACAGCGTGGTGAAGGCGGCGCAACAGCACCTTTTCAACCTCAGGAGGCTGAWGATATTTGGCTTGTCACCTAAAACGCTCAAACTTTTACAGATGCACAATCGAGAGCTTCCTGTCGGGCTGTATCACTGCCTGGTACGGCAACTGCTCCGCCCACAACCGTAAGGCTCTCCAGAGGGTAGTGAGGTCTGCACAATGCATCACCAGGGACAAACTACCCGCCCTCCAGGACACCTACACCACCCGATGTCACAGGAAGGCCAAAAAGATCATCAAGGACAACAACCATCCGAGCCACTGCCTGTTCACCCCACTATCATCCAGAAGGTGAGGTCAGTACAGTTGCATCAAAGCTGGGACCGAGAGACTGACAAACAGCTTCTATCTGAAGGCCATCAGACTGTTAAACAGCCATCACTAACATTGAGTGGCTGCTGCCAACATACCGACTCAAATCTCTAGCCACTTTAATAATTAAAAATTGGATGTAATAAATGTATATCACTAGTCACTTTAAACAATGCCACTTTAAAATGTTTACATACCCTACATTACTCAMCTCATATGTATATACTGTACTCTACACTATCTACTGCATCTTGCCTATGCCGCACGGCCATCGCTCATCCATATATGTATATGTACGTATTCTTATTCAGTCCTTTACATTTGTGTGTATAAGGTAGTTGTTGTGAAATTGTTAGATATTACTGCACAGTCGGAACTAGAAGCAAAAGCATTTCACTACACTCGCATTAACATCTGCTAACCATGTGTATGTCACCAATACAATTTSATATACATCTGATTTGACTGGCACACCCCTAAGTCTAGGAGAGAGGAAACTGACCATCTATTCACAGGAAGTATTAAAAGCCATAAAAATCKATTTAAGGGCAGAATTCAGAAGATGCTAGTTAACCTGAGCATAGCACCTCGTGGTAGACAAAATACAGATGGTAATTGAGTCTTGCAAAGCTGCACACCATAAATCTTGCATTCGCTCTGTTAACATCTGGAGACACTACCGTCAGAAAGTTGGCTTCGGCCGCAGCAGCGGAAGCGGACAAAAACTAGAGCCTACTAAAATGGCTGGGATTACTCTTGGAACTACTAGCGAACATATACTTTCATTGTTTATCACCATTCTAGTTAATGTAGCGTTTCTGAAACCCTTTGATTCTGACTCCCAACATCTACCAAGCTATTGGTTCTAGTAAAAATGTTTTAAAGTGTTTAAATTAGACCAAACTTTTYTTGTTAAATAAGCTTGCCAGAGTCTGATTTATAAATAGGCTGAATTGGGCAAAATGCCTGACACATTGGTTCAAAAAGAGAGCCAGGCGTAGCAAAGTCCAGCAACCTAAATTGCAGTTTCACTCCATAAAGCAAACCAAGACCAATTTGCATGTTCTCTCATCTGACCCATGTATTCCAGGCAGTCGGTCTGATTCTTTGAAACTTCCAAAAAAATGTCACGCTTGAATTCAAATATTTTGTACGTGTACAGTAAGCACTGCAATCATGTACATAACGATCATAAATCTCACACAACAGATATAGGGTCTCATGAGACCAGCCTCTCTAACGAAAATAACATGGTTGGTGATTTGTCCATTACTTTAGTTACCCAACCAAGTTTAAACCACTGGTCTCTTTGTAAAACACCACCAGCCTGAAAATCCTAGAAGGCCTACAGACTTTACTCTAGTGCTAAATCATTACATTGAAAGAGTACAGATTAGACAAGTCAGTCTTGGTGACTCACAAAAACAATGGCAGCAAGTGTCATATCAACAGTGTGCAAGTTGAGCTTTTCACATCAGCACTGATTTTGGCAAGGATGTCAGCTGAAATTGTAAAGGTCTCGAATCSAAAGCATGAAAGAGTTATGGAGTGCAAAGAACAAGCTGGTGGGAAATCAGACAAGGCTCTATTCTGAATACTTTGTGGTTTGGGAGGGTTGTGTGGAAAGTTTAAAAATGAAAAGCATGACAAAAGGATTCCAGTAATGACAAACCACGATATTTTGGGTAGAGAGAGTGCATTGCCAATGTCTGCAAAAGAGCATGCATCAGCAGCTGTAGCCACATGTCAAGTCATAATTAAAATATGAAATAAAGTGAAAATGATTACTAAACCGTCCTAGAAAATAAAAGCTAGGTCACTTTCATAAGCTACTGTATATCATTTATTTGCAATCAATTTATAAATAATTATAATACATGCGATTCATGAGTCCAGATTTAGTGTGATGACATTTAAGTGCTATGGAATGCTTATGCAGTGGTTGACCTGGACCTCCCGTTGAAAGTGTTTCTTCCCCTCACCATTTTCTCAGTGGTCGGTCATTGAGTCAACACACATTTATTCCAAATGCAAGGGTCAAGGGCTTGTACATAGGTGAAACGTACTGTAGATAAGGGTATTTAATAGCCATTACATGTTAGTGATGACATGGTCAGGGCAGCTGACGGGAACTAAAAGCATTAAAATGAACTAAACAGTCCAATAGAAAGTAGAAGCCCCCCCCCCCCCATGCGGAACTCTGGACAAGTTAGCAATGATTGGAATGCAATGGCATTTCCCTCGCATTCCCTTGAGAGCTCCTTAATTAACAAACCAGATTTCAAGGGCCAAACATGCAAGGAACAGACTGATGGCTTTGGCAAACAGTTCCAATAAGCTCAGCAGAACACAAGGTTTACAGGGGGAAGATTATAATAATGAAGCCCTTTTTTTCCCACTTATTGGGGGGGAAAAAATGGGTAGCATTAATTACCCCAAAACACTTCCTGCCTCCGGCAGAACCCAAATCTAGCCTATAAGTACATCTGTTCGACAGAAAAAAACCACATGAAGTGTACAGTATAGCGTTACGAGCCTTGTCAATGACACTATTCATTTTGAAGAGACAGATGCCACCCATAAACATGAGCTTGGAGGACACCATAGTGAAGCTATAGGCCTACAAGGGTTCAACATCTAAATAAAGAGTAATTTGTGGTACAACTAATTGCTTGTCGACGACTGAATTACAAAAACTAGGCTTGAGTTTGAAGAACATGTCCCCAGAAGTGGATTTCTTTTGGTTGGGAAGGTAGACAAGTTCATTTAGAAAGTTGAGTTGAATCGTTTTGTGGAAGACATTTTCAAATCACACAAAAACTGTGCATACTTGAAATGCCATAAGCCAAAGACCAATTTGTCAAATCGTCGCAGCGCTCTATTCAAATGGTGTGTGGGGAGCAGGGCTGGGGCGATATGGCCAAAATATCATATCATAGTATTTTTCTAATTTTTGACGCTATGACAGTATTTTTTGATTTTGATTAATAAAAGTTCTAAAATTTGCTTAAAGAGTAGTGTGTGACCCTAGGGTGGCAACATATATTCTAAATTATTTCAATGGGTCTTTTTCCATTCTGATTGTTTTATACTGTTCAATTCAACTTCAACCTAAATTTCCTGCATTTCCATCCATTTCTGCAATTCCACATTTGAGATCATTTCCACACTGTCACGATATGGGCAAAAATACTAGGCCTTATTTTTAACAAAATGTTGCAATTGCGATTTAGATCAAAACACTTGGGTGAACTTTTGGAATCATGGAAATATAAATAATAGTGGGCACTTTGAATACAGTGTTTGACATGACAACGAATGAAAATGCCATGGACGAGTTATTGCTCTGACTCTGTACTTTTATTAGCTAGTTAGCTAGGTAGCTAACACGATTTAGCTTAACTTGCTAAGAAAATACAAACTAGCTGTTTGCAGATGTAAGAAACAAACTAATATTGCAACTATAAAACACTTGTGGATTTATATTAAGATCAAATTGGAAACAACGTTGCATTGACCGAACGAAAGTTTCTCGTGTAAAGTGTCTCGAGGTCAAGCAACAACAAATGCGCTCCTTGAGTGACAGGGGGTGGGACTAGGTCTGTGTGGAAAGCGGCGTGGAGAGAGAGAGCGGAGAGGGATACCCAAGTAGCGGAGTAAACTATAAAAACGGACGTTACACGCGGCGTATCACATTTAAACATTTAACAAACCAAACATTCAAATACCGTTACAGAAGGTAAAGTAAAAACCCAAACCGGTCCATGCATCAATACCAGTACATGGTAAAATACGGTATACCGCCCAGCCCTAGTGGGGAGACAGAGTGGACAGACGATACGCTTTCATAATAAATGACAGGAAGCCGATCAAAAGGGTATTACTCTTTTCCTACCCTAACAAACAATCAGCTTCCTGACATATTTGGAATGCACACATACATATAAAATCAACATCCTGCCCGGCTGTTGACACTCAGGAAGTGAGTTTATTTCCCAAGCCTGCGGTGTAGTGGAGCTTAAAGAACACAACCAATGTTAACGTACCTTTTTTTATTTTACCCATCCATTGCGAATATATGCATTGAAAAAGGCTTTACTTTATTCACTGCAAACGGCGATCAGTGTTAAGAGGTCGACTGATTATAATTTCTCAACGCCGATACCGATTATTGGAGGACCAAAAAAAGCCGATACCGATTTTWAAAAAATTATAATAAMAAGAATAATAATAAAAATTTAAAAAATAAGAATTTTTTTTTCAAATAAAAATATAAAAATAAAATTCGGCCAATTTTTTTTATGTATTTGTAATAATGGCAATTACAACAATACTGAATGAACACTTATTTTAACTTAATATAATACATCAATAAAATCAATTTAGCCTCAAATAAATAATGAAACCTGTTCAATTTGGTTTAAATAATTCATAAACAAAGTGTTGAAGAAAGTAAAAGTGCAATATGTGCCATGTAAGAAAGCTAACGTTTAAGTTCCTTGCTCAGAACATATGAAAGCTGGTGGTTCCTTTTACATTTACATTTAAGTCATTTAGCAGACGCTCTTATCCAGAGCGACTTACAAATTGGTGCATTCACCTTATGAAATCCAGTGGAACAACATGAGTCTTCAATATTCCCAGGTAAGAAGTTTTAGGTTGTAGTTATTATAGGAATTATAGGACTATTTCTCTCTATTTGATTTGTATTTCATATACCTTTGACTATTGGATGTTCTTATAGGCACTTTAGTATTGCCAGTGTAACAGTATAGCTTCCATCCCTCTCCTCGCCGCTACCTGGGCTCAAACCAGGAACACATCGACAACGGCCACCCTCGAAGCAGCGTTACCCATGCAGAACAAGGGGAACAACTACTCCAAGTCTCAGAGCGAGTGACGTTTGAAACGCTATTAGCGCGCACCCCGCTAACTAGCTAGCCATTTCACATCGGTTACACCAGCCATTAGGCTGATAGGCTTGAAGTCATAAACAGCGCTGTGCTTGCGAAGAGCTGCTGGCAAAACGCACGAAAGTGCTGTTTGAATGAATGCTTACGAGCATGCTGCTGCCTACCATCTGTCTCTTATACACATCTAGATGTGTATAAGAGACAGGAACGGAAGAGAAGTGACACAATTTCACCTGGTTAATATTGCCTGCTAACCTGGATTTCTTTTAGCTAAATATGCAGGTTTAAAAATATATACTTCTGTGTATTGATTTTAAGAAAGGCATTGATGTTTATGGTTAGGGATACGTTAGAACGACAGTCCTTTCGCAAATGCGCACCGCATCGATTATATGCAACGCGGGACACGCTAGATAAACTAGTAATATCATCAACCATGTGTAGTTGTAACTAGTGATTATGATTGATTGATTATTTTTTATAAGATAAGTTTAATGCTAGCTAGCAACTTACCTTCTTACTGCATTCGCGTAACAGGCAGGCTCCTCGTGGAGTGCAATGTAAATCAGGTGGTTAGAGCATTGGACTAGTTAACCGTAAGGTTGCAAGATTGAATCCCCGAGCTGACAAGGTAAAAATCTGTCGTTCTGCCCCTCAACAAGGCAGTTAACCCACCGTTCCTAGGCTGTCATTGAAAATAAGAATGTGTTCTTAACTGACTTGCCTAGTAAAATAAAAGGTGTAAAAAGGTGTTTTTATTTTTATATTTTTATTTAAAAAAATAAAATCGGTCAAATCGGTGTCCAAAAATACCGATTTCCGATTGTTATGAAAACTTGAAATCGGCCCTAATTAAAATCGGCCATTCCGATTAAATCAGTCGATCTCTAGTGTTAACCCACAAAAAAATGTTTTGCACTTCCCTAAACATGGCATTGATGTAGCATACAGCTTTGAATCAAGGCTCAACCTCCTCCAGTAAATATATATAAAGCAGAACAGTAGCGTTAACACTATAGTCAATTCAGTCAATTTCCAGAGGATTCCCCCCCTTTTAGAATTTTCATTTCCTGAAATTGTAGAGGGATATGTTCCAGGGGAGTACAATTAGGTTAGTTCACTACGTGATCTTGCAGTGGACAGATGCAAGATGATTACAGTGCATTGAACAATTTTCATCTAGAGTAGTCGGTGGCTCTTTCAAAGTCTGCATTTGCATCAGTGGCATTTGTAACCAGTTTCCTTTTTTCCTCTATATTAGGGACCAGCTCATGGATGATATGATCCAATCATTTTATAATGATAGAGTTGACCATGCTAAAAGAATTCAGTGATCACAACACAGGTATAGTAAGACCAGAGTGGGTCAATCTTTAAAAATCTTGCTAAATACCCTGAACTGAAGGCAAACTGCCCACTTCACTTCATTGTAGACAAATGGCTAATGAGGTTAATCTATGAGATGGGCCAATACAGATAGAAATCAAGCTCGGAATATGGAGGTTAAAGAATGAGTATTTGATGGTAGTGCCTGGTTCGCAGCTTTGAATCATGACACTGAATCGCAAAGGCTTTTCAGAGTTACAGTGGGCTCCATTCAGTAGGGCAGGCGGTGTCAGCACTCTTTTTGAGGGACTGTCATTCGATGCCACTGCGGTCACATGCTCTGAGTGGGCTGCGTTCTGCAGGGGGGGGGGGGGTAAGGTTGAACCTGTGGCAGAGCCTCTCATGCTGCATGTGTTAGCGTGTCCTCTGGCCTGACCCAACTGACTGCTTCAGTACCAATCCTCCTTGTCCACATTTTGAATCCATGTAGGCTTACTCAACATGCAATGTCAACTCAAATGCATAGAATTCTAAATGTGCTTCCTTGCTCAGCAGGGAGAATATTATGGTCACCAGTTTGACTGCATATGGTTGTCTCCATTTAAAATACAGACCACAAACAAGAAAAGAGCTATGGGTCACTGAAGTGCTTGAGGGTTCCACTCTACACACTGCTGAGGTTTGAAACCTACATGGATCATGCCCCTTACCCTCAGCAGATTCTAGGGAGCATCATGTTGCAGGATTGACTCACAAGTCAAGCTACCAGAATAAGCTTGGATCCTATAGAACACGCTTGCTCAGTAATCAGTATTACCACATGCACAGAGGAGAGAGATGTCCTCACAACTTAACATTGTTCTAAAATAACATTTTACATTTCTGGTTAATTATCTAACTGAAACCCACTCCTACTCAGGGCCTTAAGTAGGAGGTGGTTGCGTGTTCAAGTGACATAACACCTTGTCCCATGCAGCTAACCTCTATTGTGATGCAAATAGGTCCAGGAACCAAAACAAGTGTTTTGTACAACACAGATATTGTAGGCTTACATTATAATCAAAGTAACAAGAGCAGGTAAACTCGTTCTTCCTAGTTTCAGTCTCACCAGTAATCGGAAAACCTTTTTTAGTAAAGTAGCTACAATACAACATGGATACCTGGTATTTGCATTTTCATATGAGACAAATGATAGGAAAGTCAGTGTTGAGGTTTCCGTCCAAAAAGAAGTGTGCTGACCCTAGATCTGTGTCCAGATCATTTGGACCACTGAGGTACTGTCAGGTGATTGCTACCACGCCACCCAGCTACTGTCGCTGAGGGACTATCGTATCTACTCCCTCCTGTGTGATTACTTTGGTTTAGGGCATGTATTGAGAGATTTATGCCTGAGCTCGAATAAGAAATTAAGACTTCAAAGTAAATTCCTTCTGGAAATAAACAAGGTTTAACTATCATCATCATCATCATGTTTGCCCAATTGTAAAGAACTTTGCACAAACACAAATACACAAAGGACGCAATCAAAAGGGAACAATTCCAAATGGAATTTCAGGCATGCTGACTCACTGAAGGAAGGTGACGTTATAGTCAAGTACAAAGGTCCTCATCACAGACTTTTAAAAAAAAGATGTTTTTACTTTATTGTTCACCAAATGTAGCCATCATATCAAGTGGCAGGTGATGTGGGAAGTTGGGAACTATACTTCATTACCTCATTATGATCACACATCCTGTTTTGGGACGCAAAACAAGTTTAGTGACACAATGACAAAATAAATGTTCCATTTACAGTGGTTGAAAAGTCCCTAAAGCATCAAATAGACTACACTCGCGATTGACCCTTGCACTTTGGGATGGACAGAAATGGGTTAGCGTAAAAGCAATTAAACCATAAAATCCCTAACATGCAATAAAATGACACAGTCTTTTTCCCTCTCTGTAAATAGATGGGTGCAATATTGAGTTGGGTATGTTYCACCGATTAAAACAAACTGAATACTAAAGTTATAGGCTATAGCTTGATCTATATTTCTAAAATTGCAAGAGCAGTCATCTTGGAGCAAATTTTACACCTGCTCTTAACCAGAGCAGACCAGAAAACAAGAGCAGGCTCATAGCGTGGAAAAGACTACAATTTGACCTTTGCACATTTTTTCCCCCTCTCTGGTAACTGTTAAGTCTCAAAGTTGTTTGGTGGAGTTTATTTAACAGGCCGTGTTAAAGAATGCGGACACTGGCCGGAAACCCAACCCAAATCAAAGGAGCTAAGAGAAAGGGGCCATATCTTGCGTACAAATCAGACCGGAGGGGAGCTAGACACACCACTGCCATTTCGGTCTGAGGAAACGCCAACTCCAAGTGCTGCCGGTCCTCCTGAAGTACCTCCAACCTTTGTGACATTCCTGCTCCGCTCCTGCCACCCCCAGACGACAAAAGGAGCCTTGAGGCCCTCCCCAGCAGCCTCCTTATCAAGGAGAAGCCAATCAAGAAGCCTTCTAGGGACAGGAGTCAGTGAGGTATGGCCTCTACACACTCTTTTAGCTTCGAGTTTCAGACATGCCCTTCAAAACCCCCGTCAAACACCACACATGACATTTCTTATTACGGAGCCACTGCTAAAAATAGTGCCCAGCAGGAAATTGGTTTCAGTCTCTAGTCACCGAAACGTATGCAAATAAGCAGCATGGTGTGAACAGCTATTGATGTGGCGATGTCTGCAGTCAATCTGCTTCAGCACTGATGCTAGGGCGCTGAGAATGACCCAGAATTAAAACCCATTAAAACGGGAGTAACCCGACACAGCAAGGGCAAACACCAGGAAGAGACGGAATAGACTAGATGAAAAACCAACCTAGACTGAGTCTGAACAAATTTTACCACCACCACCATAAACCAGGATACAGTCGAAAAGGGTAATGCTAATGCAAACTTAAAACCTATTCAGTCATTGAGAAGGCTGGCTATTGTAATTGTAAATAGTCACTGTAACGGAAGATGGTTCTGCTGGTTACTAAATCTGTTGGCCATAAATACTTGATACCTCCAGTTTTTTATGAACAAGACTTGATGCACTCTTATGTAGGTGTTATTTTTGTGCGTCAACCTGCAATCACAACGTCAGTTTGTTGGAAAGGAAAAGGCTTAACCACTGCTAATGTCATTTTCATTGAGACCTGCTTGTGCCTTTTTTCTCTTTCACCAGCCACACTCCTTGCAACATTACAAGAGGTTGTTTTCTGGTGAACTAGTTCTCCTTGGAAAATACTTATCACATAGATCTGCAACATATAACAGTAGCACACCAACTTTCCAGGTATCCCCTGAAAAAACAGACAAGAACATAGGTATGTCTGCAAAGCACATGCGCCGGTGGTACGTTGAGGTCCCCTATTGTTTTAATCCAGTAAAAGGTGTGGACAGGTTGAGGACTTTTAAGATGAAGTTCACTTGATTTGTCAATGGCGAAGGTACATGGAGATGTCGGGATTCAGATATGACGTGATTGTTTTAGCACAATCCACAGAGATTTGGCGCTAAGGCGTGCAACATGGTTCAATGCATCATTATATCAGCACAGTCTACTTTRAGTTTTTCAAATTGCCAGCGTCTTATGGCTCAAGTATACTGTGCTATTAGCAAAAACATTATTATTATTATTTTTTAAATGTGTAGAGTAAGAGCCATGAACAATACAGCGAACTTAGTAAACGAGGCAATTCTGGTAAGTGCATGGAGGACGCCATATTTATGCACCTCCGCCACTGTGATTTAGGGTAATCCCGGGTTATCAGACCCTGCGCTTTCGAATCATGGTCTGGAGGTGGGTCTGACCCTGGTTTTATCTCAAATCAAATACTTTTGTCACATGCGCCGAATACAACAGGTGTAGACCTTACCGTGAAATTCTTACTTACAAGCCCTTAACCAACAATGCAGTTCAAGAAATAGAGTTAATCAAATATTTTCTAAATAGCCGAAAGCTTAAAAAAATGTTTTTATCTAATCAAAAAGTAACAAATGTACATAACAATAACGAGGCTATGTACAGGGGGTACCGGTACCAAGTCAATGTGCGGGGATACAGGTTAGTCGAGGTCATTTGTAAAAATAAAAAATAAAAAAAGAAGTGAAAATGCATAAATAATAAACAGCGAGTAACAGCGGGGTAAAAATCAAAGGTGAGGTGGTGGGGGGGGTCAATGTAAACAATCCAGAAGGCCATTTGATTAGTTGTTCAGCAATCTATCTGGGTCTGCTTTGGTGTATTTGGGGAGCCCTGGATTTATGGGGCGGCAGGTAGCCTAGCGATTCGAGGCGCAAGCCAGAAACCAGAGGGTTGTCAGTTCAAATCCTAGGTCTGACAGGAGAAATTTGACGGGAAGTGAACTGGCAACTGGAGGGTTGCTGGTATCAAATCCTGATGCTGTTCTGAGGGCAAAAGGGGGTGCAACTCAATATTAGGTAGGTGTTCCTGTTTTGCACACTCAGTGTATACAGTACATTCGGAAAGTATTCAGACCCCTTCCCTTTTTCCACATTTTGTTACATTACAGACTTATTCTAAAATGTATTACATTTCTAAAACCCTGTTTTTGCTTTGTCATTATGGGATATTGTGTGTAGATTGATGAGGGAACACATTTATATAATCCATTTTAGAATAAGGCTGTAACGTAACAATTTGGGAAAAGTCAAGGGGTCTGAATACTTAGCGA
This sequence comes from Salvelinus sp. IW2-2015, assembly GCF_002910315.2. Classification (NCBI taxonomy): domain Eukaryota; kingdom Metazoa; phylum Chordata; class Actinopteri; order Salmoniformes; family Salmonidae; genus Salvelinus; species Salvelinus sp. IW2-2015. Next base: position 26,307,573 of record NC_036860.1, on the reverse strand, counting down.
ATGCACTGTATATGCGTGTCTTTGAGGGGTTTGGATAAAGTGCAAGTCAAATTTTGGTTGGATTCAGAAGGAAGAACCAGAAAAACCTGGGTAGGTTGCCTGTTGTATTAGGGACTTTAAATAGAGCAAAACATCACTGCAGTACTCTGAYCACACATGACATGCTTCAATAGAAAATATTTATAGTGAGAAATCACTTCCATTCCTTTATGTAGATCATTCCCCTACACATACATTGCTCATCAAATATACCAACACATGGTTGGATTAAGTAGAGTTCTAATTTCAGTAATTCCTTCCCAGATTACTTGCCTGATTCACTGTTTATTTTATTGTGTATTATGTGCATGCAAGTTGATTTCACAATGCTCATGAAACATATAACATTGGTGTGGTATAAGGTGTGGTGCACTGTGATCTGGTCACAAAGATCCCATGGTACTTATCTCAAGAGTTGGGGGTGTGAACCTGTGTCCCCGCTTTATTCCCAACATCATGGCCACCTAGGCCAAGGCTAATGGTCCCCTGATCCCTAATAGGCATAAATCACTCCCCACTGTGATAACTGGGTCTTATCCATAGGTGCCAAAAAGGGGAAAAACTGACTGAATGAAAAACTGTGACTCAACTATGGTCAAATGTCAGGAAGTGCATAGGGTATGTCTTTTACATACCTAGTCAGACCATCTTGCGGGCAATGACACTAAAAGTTACGTGTCTGTCGAGGTTCCCCATTGAACGACTAAAGAACTGAGTCAGCCAAAAATACTGGGAGGAGAAACCCTCTGATAACGTCTAGGTTCGCAGAGCATACGATCATGTAGGCACACTCAATGGACAGTAAATTGCCTGAAAGCAAGTAAAGTCGCTATTGGAAGGAGATAAATGGACCATGCACGTCTCAATAGAAGCCAGCACAAACAAATTAGAGTAGTTATCAGATTTATATTATTAAATAATTGCATTACCTATAATTTTATTAGAACCATCATCCTTGGTGGAAGTCAAACCATTTCTTGAAAAGTTTAAAACGTTACAATAAGCCTATAGGCTATGACGTGATTGTAATCCAGTTAATCTCATTGTTTACATGCCAAGCACGTGCCAAGGCTAATTGCAATTGAAAATTGACAGCATGACATCTGACTCGAATTTAGGGTAATTGTAGAACATTTCTAGATAATCTCGCATCATTTCATAGGTACATCAGCGAACATCAGACAAGAKCTACTTGATTATAGCCTACGGGTCCGTTTATGTTCGTAGGCCTCAACCAGAGTCCAAACAATTTCTAACGAATACACACGCTTGATCAAACGCAACATTGTGGCAACTCGCCGACATATTGATACTTACAATCTAAATGTTTCTTTTTCGGCCCCATAATTTCATGCGTAGTCGCCTTGCACACAGTTTTTGCCACCGCAGATCCGGTAACACTGTGTTGAGCTGCGGTTATCCTGTCCGTAATGCTTTGCCCAGACATCTTTGCACTTCTGTATTAAGATATAGAACAAATGTTTCAAATCCTGTGGAATCGCTATTGTCCTCTGTAGCTTCCACAGTTCTGCCACATGACACAAAATAAAGACGAGAAAAATGAGACGACAGGAACGTTACCCTTGTAGCTAAATCCCAGGGTGATATGTAGTCCACATACACGATTTTTGAGGGTGAAATTGAAGTTTGGTTGTATATTATATTGGATACAAACCTAGAGTTTTTACTTCTTGTCAATTCCGAATGAGCTCACTCTCCTAACAAAGTCTTTCTCTCGCACTAACTGACTCCCCCTCTCTCTTTCTCTCGCACTGGCTGAGTCTCCCTCTCTCTTTAGTTCCCACTGAATAAGTCTGTTCCCTTTTCTACTTCGCCTCCCCCTGCTGGCTCTAATGGACTGGAGGCTTACAGGAAAATGGCGGGTCTGAATCCTCCAGGGACAGGCTATAGCCTATCAGAAAGGAAGAGGCGAAGCAGTAGGGTCAACTCCACCCAGAATCTGTCCAGGCAGATTGAGGGCGCGTTCCTGTGCCCAGGGTTATATTAGCCATATTCTAATAATTCTCATGTGCCATCATTTTGCTATGGTGAAACTTGCACTCCAATAGAGAGAAATAGTGATGGCGGTTTATTGTAGGCACTAACTCCTATCATGGTTCGTTGGAAAAAGCTTATTGGGAAAATGAATGGCATTTTTGTAGGGTTTTTGGATAAACGCCGAAAATAAGGTATGTGGGAAACACGGGGTTAGATTTTATACGTTTTGTTCTATGAGATAATCTTCATCAGCTAACATCACTTTTTGTGAATTTTGAAGAATGTATGTAATAAAAAAAGCACAAAGGCTTCATAATTCATAATGGTAATGTTAAATTACTGTTACTATTTAATAGAACGAAATGTATAAAATATCTTAAGCCTGTGTTAACTTTAGCACTTATTTTAAGCATTATTTTTCCCATAAATTTTTCCGATAGGGATGGCTGAACCAACCAGAGGTCACTAATTTCCCGGTTTTAGAACTTCAAACTGGTGAGCTCTAGATCTGAAATAATTGGATGGTGAAACTTGCTAGCCAACCAGAAAAGCAAGGCGAAGCTATTAAGGCATTCTTGAAAGTCAGGGCAATCCTTGTCCTGCAAAGAAACATAATTTTTTATAGTTTACATTTTTTATTTTGCAAGTATTAGGCATTTAGAATGAAATGTGGAGTGGAGCTTTTAAACTCGGACAAAAGAGATTCTAATTCTAGGTCCCAAGAAGCAAAGATATTCTGTTGGATCTAACAATTAATCTTGATGGTTGTACAGTCTTCTGAAATAAAACTGAAGGACCTCGGCGTTACTCTGGACCATGATCTTTCTTTTGAAGAACATACAAACTACCCGGACAAAGCACTAAATAAACTTCAGTTAGTGCTAAACACGGCTGCTAGAATCTTGACTAGAACCAAAAAATTTGATCATTTGACTCCAGTGCAAGCCTCTCTACACTGGCTTCCTGTTAAGGCTAGGGCTGATTTCAAGGTTTTACTGCTAACCAACAAAGCATTACATGGGCTTGCTCCTACCCATCTTTCCGATGGGACCGTACGCTATGGTCACAAGACGCATGTCTCCTTATTGTCCCTAGAATTTCTAAGCAAACAGCTGGAGGCAGGGCTTTCTCCTACAGAGCTCCATTTTTATGGAATGGTCTGCCTATCCATGTGAGAGACGCAGACTCGGTCTCGACCTTTAAGTCTTTATTGAAGACTCATCTCTTCAGTAGGTCCTATGATTGAGTGTAGTCTGACCCAGGGGTGTGAAGGTGAACGGAAAGGCACTGGAGCGACGAACCACCCTTGCTGTCTCTGCCTGGCCGGTTCCCCTCTCTCCACTGGGATTCTCTGCCTCTAACCCTATTATGGGGGCTGAGTCACTGGCTTACTGGTGCTCTTCCATGCCGTCCATAAGAGGGGTGCGTCACTTGAGTGGGTCGAGTCACTGACGTGATCTTCCTGTTTGTGTCGTGGGGGAGATGTTTGTGGGCTATACTCGGCCTTGTCTCAGGGTAGTAAGTTGGTGGTTGAAGATATCCCTCTTGTGGTGTGGGGGCTGTACTTTGTCAAAGTGGGTGGGGTTATATCCTGCCTGGTTGGCCCTGTCTGGGGGTATCGTCGGACGGGGCCACAGTGTCTCCCAACCCCTCCTGTCTCAGCCTCCAGTAATTATGCTGCAATAGTTTGTATCGGGGGCTAGGTTCAGTCTGCTATATCTGGAGTATTTATCCTGTCTTATCCGGTGTCCTGTGTGAATTTAAGTATGCTCCCTCTAACTTTCTCTCTCTTCTCTTGGAGGACCATGCCTCAGGACTACCTGGCCTGATGACTCCTTGCTGTCCCCAGTCCACCTGGTCGTGGTGCTGCTCCAGTTTCAACTGTTTTGCCTGCGGCTATGGAACCCTGACCTGTTCACCGGACGTGCTACCTTGTCCCGGACATGCTGTTTTCGACTCTCTCTCTACCGCACCTGCTGTCTCTAACTCTGAATGATTGGCTATGAAAAGCCAACTGACATTTACTCCTGAGGTGCTGACCTGTTGCACCCTCMACAACCACTGTGATTATTATTATTTGACCCTGCTGGTCATCTATGAACCTTTGAAAATCTTGGCCATGTACTGTTATAATCTCCACCTGGCATAGCCAGAAGCAGGACTGGCCATCCCTCAGAGCCTGGTTCCTCTCTAGGTTTCTTCCTAGGTTCCTGCCTTTCTAGGGAGTTTTTCTTAGCCACAGTGCTTCTACATCTGCATTGCTTGCCATGTTTAGGGTTTTATGCTGGSTTTCTGTATTGCACTTTGTGACATTGGCTGATTTAAAAAGGGCTTTATAAATACATTTGATTGATTTATAGTGATGTGATGACATCAAATGCCCGTGTACCTTCAATTATTCAGCAATAATTTATTCCAAAAGCATTTCCATCATTTGTCGCAATAAAGAAAGTTAGACAAAATAAAAATCTCACCCTCTCCAACAGATCAAAAGGTTGTCAATCTTTAACAAAAGTTTTCCTAGTCCTGTAGTTTCCATTACACATGCCAAAATGTTTTTGTTGTTGCGACACTGCTTTTGTCTAATAAACCTGGATCAATGGAAACCTGCCTATTGAGTGTCAAATTTGATCAAGATTAGAGGGAATTGCTATTTTGATAGGTGAGGCTTACTTTATCGAATAMAAGTTTCATAATGCTTAGGTGGTTATTGCCATCCACAGACTTGAGAGCAGACTAAAGTTTTTGAAATGAACCGCGACTCCTTCAAGTCGCTATGCAGCTGATACTTCAACATGTCAATTCTTAAACCCMAACCGTGTACCTATATCTAACCTCTGTTACGTGCCTTTGTTTGCTGAGATCCATACGTTTTAATGAAATATTAATCAAATACAACCACCGACTGTTTCCTTGTTGAGAGTCGATTGGCAAGTGCATTCGAGCCGAGTTGCCAATTTAGAGAAACAGCAATGAGAAAACAGTTCGTGGTTTTATTTGATTAACGTTTTATGAAAAATTATGGATTTCAAACAAAGAAAAGCACGCAACAGCAGAGCACAAACATAGGTACACAGTAAGAGTTTACGCATTTTAGTTTACGAGTATCGTCTGCATAGACTCAAAGGAGTCGGAGGTTAATTTTAAACTATAGCCTGCGCTAAACTCCGTGGATGAAATCATCTTGGAGTTGAGGTACTTGGCAGTTGTGTATTGATATGTTTTCTACAAAAGACCATTGGCGAGAATGTTCCCAACTGATCTCGCCGCCTTAGGCCTGCCTTTCGCCTTTGCGGACATATATTTACATTGTTAGAAAGGTCAGTCGACCATCTTCGCAACGTCATTTATCATATTTGGCCATATGGACACGCCTGGTGCTCCAATTGATGACGTATGTTGTGCAGCTGGAGACTAATGGGACTTGGTTCAGTAAGTCGCAAATTTATTATAGTAAATTGAAATAAAAAACAAAAACGAATCATGAAAAAACATAAAATAATTTTTAAAAACTACAACTATACTGAAACTATTATCTTTGACTTTTACCCAAAAAATGTTTAACCAACATTAGTTTTAACATTGACATCAGCAAACCTCTCGCCCACACAACACCATACACATGGTCTGCGGTTGTGAGGCCAGTTGGGCATTCTCTAAAACGATGTTGGAGGCGGCTTACGATAGAGAAATAAAAATGTAATTCTCTGGCAACAGCTCTGGTGGACATTCCTGCAGTCAGTGTGTCAATTGCATGCTCCCTCAAAACTTGAGACATATGTGGCATTGTGTTGTGTGACAAAACTGCACATTTTTGTGGCCTTTTATTGTCCCCGGCACAAGGTGCACCTGTGTAATGATCATGCTYTTTAATCAGATTATTGAAATGCCACACCTGTCAGGTGGTGGGATTATCTTGGCAAAGGAGAAATGCTCACTAACAGGGATGTAAACAAATTTGTGCACAACATTTGATAGAAATAAGCTCTTTGTGCGTATGGAACATTTCTGGGATATTTTAGCTCATGAAACGACACAATGTGAAGTGCCTGGACACAGCCTTGGTATATTGGCCATTCACTACATGACCAAAAGTATGTGGACACCTGCTCGTCAAACATCTCATTCCAAACTCAAAGGCATTAATATTGAGTTGGTCCCACCTTTTTGCTGCTATAACAGCCTCCACTCTTCTGGGAAGGCGTTCCACTAGATGTTGGAAAATTTCTGCAGGGACTTGCTTCGATTCAGCCACAAGAGCATTAGTGAGGTCGGGCACTGATGTTGGGCGATTAGGCCTGGCTCGCAGTCGGCGTTCCAATTCATCCCAAAGGTGTTCGATGGGGTTGAGGTCAGGGCTCTGTGCAGGTCAGTCAAGTTCTTCCACACCGATCTCAACAAACCATTTCTGTATGGACCTGGCTTTGTGCACAGGGGCATTGTCATGCTGAAACAGGAAAGGGTRTTCCCCAAACTGTTTCCACAAAGTAGGACACACAGAGTCGTCTAAAATGTAATTGTATGCTGTAGCGTTAAAATGTAATTTCACTGGAACTAAGGGACTTAGCCCGAACCATGAAAAACAGCCCAAGACCATTATTCCTTCTCCATCAAACTTTACAGTTGGCACTATGCATTGGGGGAGGTAGCGTTCTCCTGGCATCCGCCAAACCTAGATTAGTCTGTCGGACTGCCAGATGGTGAAGAGTGATTCACCACTCCAGAGAATGTGTTTCCATTGCTCCCAAGTCCAATGGAGGTGAGCTTTACACCACTCCAATCGACGCTTGGCATTGCACATGGTGATCTTAGGCTTGTGTGCGGATGCTCGGCCATGGACACCGATTTCATGAAGCTCCCGACGAACAGTTCTTATGCTGATGTTGCTTCCAGAGGCAGCTTGGAACTCGGTAGTGAGTGTTGCAACCGAGGACAGATCATTTTTATGCGCTACATGCTTCAGCACTCTGTGATCCCGTTCTGTGAGCTTGTGTGGCCTACTACTTCGTGGCTGAGCCGTTGTTGCTCCTAGACGTTTCCACTTCACAATAACAGCACTTACAGTTGACCGGGGAAGCTCTAGCAGGGCAGAAATTTGACAAACTTACTTGTTYGAAAGGTGGCATCCTATGATGATGGCACATTGAAAGTCACTGAGCTCTTCAGTAAGGCCATTCTTCTGCCAATGTGTGTCTATGGAGATTGCATGGCTGTGTGTTCGATTTTATACAACTGTCAGCAAAAGCTGAAATAGCCAAATCCACTAATTTGAAGGGGTGTCCACATACCTTTGTATATAGTGTACCACAACCCCCCGAGGTGCCTTATTGCTATTATCAGCTGGTTATCAACGGTACAAATAAAAGTTTTGTCATACCCCTGGTGTACGGTCTGATATACCAAGCATTTAAGCCAATCAGCATTCAGGCCTCGAACCACCCAGTTTATAATTATAATTGAGGGATGATGACAATCGATGACCCTGTTTTTCTGTTAGACAAAGTGCACAGTTGGGTGCCAGACTGATGCTTTGGTCATGAATGGATGCCGGACCTATCAGAAGGAGCAACGTTGGGTATCATAACAGCAATGTGATTGCAATGGTCTAGCGACCTCCAAAAATTATTTAATTCACTGTTCACTTGCTATTTTCACAGCATATCAGGTAAGATCTCAGAATACAAGTGTGTCATGCGACACAAGTACCCTTGTGACACCTTTACCGTTATGAAAAGGACATGCCATCACTACTCTGATAGTGTCCCAASTTACTGCCCTGATGACATAGATGGCTTCATCAACAACGACAGGTAATGTATGTTATGTGAAAAGTTTTTTTCCAAAATACCCGACTTGATAAACTAGTACGCTAATTTCCCAGCCATGCAGATACAACTAGTACAGTCATTTTGGTTGTGAAGTGCATTGGCAAAAAGCTTTGTCCTTTCTTTAGAACAAAATGCAATTTACCACTTGGCTGTCTATTATAACACCCTGACAAAGGCCTTTTCCAGTCAACACCACCTCATAAAATTGCCTGCTGCAGTTGTTCGAGAGATTTGCAGCCGAACATGCAACATAGTGAAGACCAGCAAGGGGGCTCTCATCAGCATCAWGCAGACATGTCCTCGCTGTGAGCATTCCTATGAATGGAACAGTCAGATACATGTTGGCAAGTATCCGMCCAGCAATCGGCACCGGTCAGTGGCATAATTTGTACAAATGCTGAAGGTAACCTACTTCATACTTTTTTTCCATAAAACATATTACCGCGCTAGAACTGATATAATGGCGACAAAGCGCAAGAACTGATATAACAGCAACAAGCGCTAAAACTGATTTAACGGCGACAAAGCGCTAGAACTGATATAACGGCGACAAAGCGCTAGAATTGATATAACGGAACTAATATAATGGCGACAAAGCGCTAGAACTGATATAACGGCGACAAAGCGCTAGAACTGATATAACGGCGACAAAGCGCTAGAACTGATATAACGGCGACAAAGCGCTAGAACTGATATAACAGCGAAAAAGCGCTAGAACTGATATAACGGCGACAAAGCGCTAGAACTGATATAACCAGCGAAAAGCGCTAGAACTGATATACAGGCGACAAAGCGCTAGAACTGATATAAGGCGAACAAAGGCTAGAACTGATATAAACGGCGACAAACGCGCTAGAACTGATATAACGGCGACAAAGCGCTAGAACTGATATACACGGACAAAGCCTAGAACTGATATAACGCGCGACAAAGCGCTGAAAACTGATATAACAGCGACAAAGCGCTAAATACTGATATAACGCGACAAAGCGCTAGAACTGATATAAGGGCGACAAAGAGCTGGAACGGATATAACGGCGACAAAGCGCTAGAACTGATATAACAGTGACAAAGCAGCTAGAACTGATATAACACGACAAAGCGCTAGAATGACGAATAAACGGCGACAAAGCGCTAGAACTGATATACAGCAACAAAGCACTAGAACTGATATAACAGCGACAAAGCGCTAGAACTGATATAACGGACAACGCGTTGGACAAATGACTTTAGGCGTCCACTGAGAGCTCATTAGATACATGTTTTACCGACATGCAGCCAGGACACTTCAACTGTAAATTACCTCAATAAGGAACAATATTGTTGCTTTGATCACATCAGAATATATCCTCCTTGCAATCTCCAAAATACAACAGCCACAGAACAACTTTGTTTGGACATCGTAAAGGACCATTCGCCGTAACTGAAGAAATATAGAGGATGGGATTTTCTACAAGGAATCTGCCTCCCGAAAAAAAAGCTTCTCCCAAACGGGTGTGACACCTACTATCTTTGACTGCTGCACTGCTACTAGGATTCCATCTGGCGATCTGTTCACCATCTGCCCTGTCTCCCCCTGTCTGGTATAGGTACCCCCGCCACACTCCCCCCTCTCTCCCGGGCTTTCGCTTGCCTCCAGCACACATGCACTTACACACACAGCGCAGACTTRGGACTGATCAGAATTTTAGGTAGGTTAATTAACTTGTGAAGCTTATTATGTGAGCTTACTCAGAAATTATTTAATTAACTAGTATAGGCCTACTATTTATTTATTTTATATTGTACTTTTATAGCCTACTGGACTCATAGAGAGATACTCTCTCAAGTTATCTTGTTGGGGCGAGTGACTCTGAACTTACAATGGCTAGCCCCAAGTCGTTATATATTTTTCTTGTGGTTTATGCCATTTGCCTCATGACTCTTGCGTGCTTTGTTGACTATGAACTTGCTTGTTTACCCAGCAGTTGGACAGACTGTTCGTTCCCACACTCAGGACTCTGACTCTCTATTGATTACACTGACTCTTGGCCTCCCATCCTATTCTAACCACCTCTTGCCGGCTTTGTATTCATGTTACCTGATGAAATGTCTGTACAATATGATCTTGTTGCCATCTGATGCACATTCGAATGTCATTAAAAAAAATCAACAATGCAMAGCTCTCCTYGTCCTCTGCCATGCKCTGATTGTATTACTGCTTATGATATCTGGAAATGTGCATGTACACTCTGGCCCATCTACTGTTGCCAGCCCCAATTCTGACTTYTGCTCTGATACCTGTTTCGCTGATTTCTGCTCTCGTAAAAGGCCTGGGTTTTCTGCATGTTAACACTAGAAGATTKTTACCTAAAATGGATCAATTGAAAGTGTGGGTTCACAGCTCCAATCCAAATGTGTTGGTCATTACTGAGATGTGGTTAAGAAAGAGTGTTTTGAATACCAACGTTAACCTTGTATTATAGCAAAGTGAAATSATTTTGAAGTCCTTGACTGACACCCTCACACTTTGATTATCGCAGAGAGACAAGCCATCATCCAGACAATGTTCATACAGAGTGTGTTACCTAATCAGTTTACAACACAATAAACATGAGACATCTGTCGTGGTAATTTCCTGTATTACTCAATAGAGAGAGAGAGAGCCAACCACACACAAGTCAGAGTTAAATTATATATTCCATCTTCAATATATATACAAGCTTCACCAAAGCCCTTTTTTGACTCTCAGATCAATTCAGTGTCTATCAATGAATTCTCTGAGAGTCCTTACAAAACAATTCTTAGTTTCATTTATAGCCAAGATCCACCCCTCTCAACTTACAAAGAATCCTTTACCCGAAAGAAGAGTATCCTATCGCWAGACAGCATCAGCTATWAATCATCGTTCAGTTTGATCTCCCAAGACAAGGTTTAAATCTCATGCTTGATACTTCACTGTCTACCAAAACATTACCTCATCCAATGGCATATATCAATTGTCATTTCTAGATACTCCCAAACCTGGACAAACTCAAAATCAGACAGTGAGCCCCTTAGGTCAAATACTAGGTCAAGATAAGGGCAACCTCAGAGGGGACATACAATGGTTCCAAACACGGCCAAACTCCTTCCCCCTATGAGAAAAGTAGGGAGTGACTGGCGTACAGACATTGTATGAGATAARTAACTGGTTRCCCAATTAATAACTCCATCCCATGGTTTAGGAATAGTTACAAACAACGTTCCCATAAGAAACCAACYTTCCACTCTGTCCTCCTCCCCTTCTAATATTCTACTTAGCACCACATGGTTTAACAGATACATTGACATATGAAGACAAGCCTGACCTCTCCCCTCTCTCGACCCAAGTTACCAATCCCTAGCTCAGAAGATTCTAATGACAAGTATCTCACAAGCATATGATGAAAATAACATCTTATCTATCTATGTTACTTAGCTAAATCTGATTCTGCCACGACACATCCTTCAAAAATCGATTGGTTGATGGATTTGGAAAAAATCGTCCATTTGAATCATCTATTCCTTTTAGCTTTGGTTTGTTGGCGTTTTACATTATAATTCAGAATCACTGTGCACATAGGTTATATCAACTCTAAAACAATATCATTTGAGATTAGCATTTATTTTCACTCACATACAGACAACTGACTCAACTGCTAAACTGTTAAGTGGCCACCTACCTTTCCAAAAAATAAAAAAACTGTAGCCTACACAGGAACTATAAAACATTCACATCTGTAAATCAAGTCCACCTAATYTATTTGAAAGAAAACAATACAATTTGGACCCAGGTGTGATTTACATACACATGAATTGTATGCAACCCTGGATAACATTTCAAAACCCACGTCTTGTTCCCATCACATACAATATATTCACTTAGGAGGACACCTATTGGCCAAAATCTGCAATTACCTAAGATGATTCCTCAATACTTTTAGGATAATGTATTTCCTAATTTTTTTTGTCATATTGTGTTTTGTCAATACAACTAACGTTACAACCATAAGGACCCATTCAACATGTTATATTTTACTCAAAACAGCATTCATCTTGCTCTGACCCACAAAACAACACACACAACCTGTTGATGCTAAGACATGCATTTTTTTTTAGAAAATAAGTAAAATACAGTATGGATTCATAGCTCTTTCTTCTCTCCGTGGCCATCCATGGCCTCTTTCTCTACATTCACTGGATCCTCTTTCAATACATTTACTGGGCTAACAGTGACCGATAAATGTTTGACTGTGGACTGCACCAGACCTCAATAGGCCTACAAGGGTCCGCTCAAACTAAAACGCATGTCAAATAAGGCGGTGTGGTGGGTAGAAATAATTAGGTAAAAACACAGTTCTATATTTTCAATTGGTTGACTGAGTTTCTGCGTTTTTTACGCATCAGTTTGTCTGTTTTGAAGGACTTGACTCTTTGAAGTCTCGCCCTACTCAACTACCCATTCAAACCAATGGAGAAAACCACTTGCATTGAACCCCTAGAAGRCCGCAACCAGTTTGCCTTGCATGAAAGCTCCCATTCCCTCCTTGATTGCTCCGCTTGCATTTGTGCTTGAGACACTCGCTAGCTGAACAGGCAAACGCTACGAAGTACTAAATAGTAAACCAATCAAAATMTGTGTGCTATCCAGATASTATCATCTGCTYWTCACATCTGCCAATCATGTTCTCTGTGCCTAAGGTATATAAACACAGCTGGTGATTTCTGTCTTTTTATATTTGTAATCTATTTAGTTATAGAAATGTGATACCATCAATGCAAGCTGTAAAATAACTCCCAACTTTATTTAGAACGCATCAACCTTAGCAATGTAGCTAGCTACAACAATTAGACCTGTTGCTTGCTAGCAGGAGCAAATCTAATTTTATTGGTCACARACACATATTTAGCAGATGTTATTGCGGGTGTAGCGAAATGCTTGTGTTCCTAGCTCCACCAGTGCAGTAGTATCTAACAACGCAGTAGTATCTAACAATATATCTAACAGCAGATAGCTTTATCACTAGTACTAGCATGTAATTCCAGGACATGGAGCTTTAGCTATCATWATTCCAAGTAATAATTTAAGACAAGATTTGTGCTCTGATATCTGTTTCACTGATTTCTGCTCTTGTAAAAGCCTGGGTTTTCTGCAAGTTAACACTAGAAGCTTATTACCTAAAATGTATTAATTGAAASTGTGGGTTCACAGCTCCAATCCAAATGTGTTGGTCATTACTGAGATGTGGTTAAGAAAGAGTGTTTTGAATACCGACGTTAACCTTTCTGGTTATAACCTTTTTCGGCCAGACAGATCTTCCAAGGGTGGGGGAGTGGCAATATTTACCAAGGATCACCTTCAGTGCTCAGTTGTCTCCACCAAGTCTGTCCCCAAACAATTTGATTTGCTGGTTTTAAGCATTAAACTTTCAAATAGCTCTTTGTTGATTGTTGCTGGATGTTATCGTSCTCCATRAGCACCGGCCTGTACCCTACCTGGCCTAAGCTCTCTCCTGGCCCCTTACACTAAGTCTGAATTTGTRCTGCTATGTGACCWAAACTGGGACATGCTTAAACCACCTGACCAAGTCCTAAAGCAATMGGACTCCCAAAATSCTTCTCAGATTATTACCAATRRCACAAGGAATGACTCCAAACACCCAGAAAAGGCTACTCTCCTTGATGTTATCCTCACAAATAATCCTGATAGGTATTAGTCTGGTGTTTTCTGTAATGACCTTAATGATCACTGTGTAACAGCCTGTGTTTGTAATGGCTGCTCAGTGAAAKGACCTGTCCTGYTTTGTCATAGACGCTTGCTGAAAAGATTTAATGAGCAAGACTTCCTTCATGACCTGGCCTCTGTAAATTGGTATAGAATCAGCTTGATCCCCTCTGTCGAAGACGCTTGGACCTTCTTATTTGATATTCTCAGTGATATTGTTAACCAACACGCCCCCATAAAGAAAATGGGAATTAAAAACAGGTTCAGTCCCTGGTTGTACCGTGATCTTGCAGAGTTACTCCACCTCAAGAATTGCATTTGGCGAAAGGCTCGGCACACGCATACTCAGGCTGACTGGCTCTGGTTCAGGCAAATGAGAAATAAGTGCACTCAGGCTAACCGGAAGGCCAAAGTTAGTTACTGTAAGGAGCAGTTCTCGCTCTGTGGTTCMAACCCCAAGAAGCTATTCCACAATAAAGTCCTTGGAAATGTTGTTAATGTTTTTCCTATGTTTCTTCCTAAGAAAAAAGGTAGGATGAAATGGGATTCTTGAAAATAATGTTTTAGGATTTCTTATTGGAAATGTACTTAACTTTAGGACAGCTAAACCCTTGTCTTGAATGTTTTCTTGCGCCACATASACAGTTGGCTACCGGATATTTAAATACATAATGTCATTAGCTAAGTCGTTATATAATGTCATTAGCTAACGTAGCTACCTAACTTACCGGTCGCACAGTCCCCCGCAGTCTCACCTATCATGGATGACACCTTCTCCTCCAGCAGGTCCACATGAATGGTCTATCAGCTCCCTTCTTCTTAGCAACCGACTTGAAGTCGGACCACTTCTTTTTTTACGGTGTCACTGACCCTTACCATACCCCCGAAGGCAGAGACAGACTCGGCCACTCTCGCCAATCCTCTCTTTTTGGTCTCTGCAGTGACCCCGCAGTTATCGAGTCTCCCCAACAGCAACCTTTTCCTGGCTGCTATTTCCTCCACCATCACTTCAAGCTCTTGTTTGSTTAAGTTTTTATTGCACTTTCCTTGGTTATCCATTGTTGMTTTTCATATAGCTAGTCTGATGGCTGTATTGTGTGAACAATAACAAAATAACCAAATCCTATCATCCCTGTCACATAGGCTTATTTATTGGTTTCAACCACATACCTAATGTTAATGCCACATAAGATATTTACAAAGTTCTTAAGAAAGATATTTACGAAGAAACTTCTTACTTTTTTTCATAAGTAATGTTTTGTGAGAAGAAGAGAATAAACCCTCCTCCTCAATAAACCCTCCGCCCATGTCCCTTAAAGTTGATGATGTGATTGTTACTGACAAGAAGCACATGGCTGAGCTTTTAAATCACCACTTCATTAAGTCAGGATTCCTATTTGATTCAGCCATGCCTCATTGCCCYTCCAACATTTCAACATCTCCCACCCCTTCTAATGCGACTAGCCCCAATGCTCCTAACCTCTTTTTCCCCTGCCCCGCTACAAAGTTTATCCCTGCAGGTGGTCACTGAGTCCGAGGTGCTAAAGGAGCACCTTAAACTTGACCCCCAAAAAACATCTGGGTCAGATGGTTTAGACCCTTTCTTCTTTAAGGTTGCTGCCGCTATAATCGCCAAGCCTGTCTCTCCTCTCTGGGGAGGTTCCCATTGCTTGGAAGGCAGCCACGGTTTGTCCTTTATTTAAAGGGGGAGATCAAGCTGATCCTAACTGTTATAGGCCTATTTCTATTTTGCCCTGTTTATCAAGTGTTGGAAAAACTTGAAAATAATCAACTGACTGGCTTTCTTGATGTCTATAGTATTCTCTCGGGTATGCAATCTGGTTTCTGCTCAGGTTATGGATGTGTCACTGCAACCTTAAATGTCCTCAACAATGTCACCATTGCCCTTGATTCTAAACAATGTTGTGCTGCTATTTTTATTGACTTGGCCAAAGCTTTTGATACGGTAGACCATTCCATTCTTGTGGGCTGGCTAAGGAGTATTGGTGTCTCTGTGGGGTCTTTGGCCTGGTTTGCTCAAAAGTGCAGTGTATAAAGTCAGAACATCTGCTGTCTCAGCCACTGCCTGTCACCACTGCCTGTCACCGCTCTTCTCAATTTACATCAACAGCATAGCTCAGGCAGTAGGAAGCTCTCTCATCCATTTATATGCAGATTATACAGTCTTATACTCAGCTGGCTCTTCCCCGGATTTTGTGTTAAATGTTCTACAACAAAGCTTTATTAGTGTCCAACAAGCTTCCTCTGCCCTTACCTTGTTCTGAACACCTCCAAAACATAGCTCTTATACACATCTAGATGTGTATAAGAGACAGACCTTGTTCTGAACACCTCCAAAACAAAGGTATTGTGGTTTGGTAAGAAGAATGCCCCTCTCCCCACCAGTGTGATTACAGCCTCTGAGGGTTTAGAGCTTGAGGTAATCACCTCATACAAGTACTTGGGAGTATGGCTAGACGGTACACTGTCCTTCACTCAGCACATATCAAAGCTGCAGGCTAAAGTTAAATCTAGACTTGGTTTCCTCTATCGTAATCGCTCCTCTTTCACCCCAGCTGCCAAACTAACCCTGATTCAGATGATCATCCTACCCATGCTAGATTACAGAGACGTCATTTATAGACCGGCAGGTAAGGGTGCTCTCGAGCGGCTAGATGTTCTTTACCATTTGGCCATCAGATTTGCCACTTATGCTCCTTATAGGACACATCACTGCACTCTATATCCTCTGTAAACTGGTCATCTCTGTATGCCCGTCGCAAGACACACTGGTTGATGCTTATTTATAAAACCCTCTTAGGCCTCACTCCCCTCGATCTGATATATCTGCTGCAGCCCTCATCCTCCACATACAACACCCGTTCTGCCAGTCACATTCTGTTTAAGGTCCCCAAAGCACACATATCCCTGGGACGCTCCTCTTTGGTTTTCACTGCAGCTAGCGACTGGAACGAGCTGCAACAAACACTCAAACTGGACAGTTTTATCTCAATCTCTTCATTCAAAGACTCAATCATGGACACTCTTACTGACAGTTGTGGCTGCTTTGCGTGATGTATTGTTATCTCTACCTTGCCCTTTGTGCTGTTGTCTGTGCCCAATAATGTTTGTACCATATTTTGTGCTGCTGCCATGTTGCATTGTCATGTGTTGCTGCCATGCTATGTTGTTATCTTAGGTCTCGCTTTATGTAGTGTTGTGTTGTCTCTCTTGTCGTGATGTGTGTTTTCTCCTATATATTTTTTWAATTTATTTGTAATCTTAATCCCAGCCCCCGTCCCTGCAGGAAGCCTTTTGCTTTTTGGTAGGCCGTCATTGCAAATAAGAATTTGTTCTTAACTGACTTGCCAAGTTAAATAAAGGTTAAATAAAGATTTACTAATTTGATTCATGCTGACAAATAACAAATGCTACACTATCCCTGTCAATAGGCATAGTTGGAGTAGGATGCAGATTACCATGCCTCTTTCATTCTCCTAGTAGCCCAGTTGTTGTAATTTTTTTAGACTGTCGGGATGTTCATTCCTAGCTCATAAACTACAATACTTTGCTGTGATGATTTCTGTGATGAATTATTGTCTTTAACTTTTMTCTCCCAAGATCTATTCAGCTCTCCTCTCCTGTTCCCAGAGATCAACTAAGTGCTATACAGCATGCATAGGCTCAGCTGATTCACTCACTCACTATTAGACATTGAGACCTGCTGTTTTTTCTTTGTGGTTTTGTCTAGTGCATTTTAGAGTTGAAGAGCACCAACTACAGATACACATGCTTGTTAGAGCATCTTGAAGACTGAATACAATATAGAATCAGTTTGACGAGGTGAAAAACTGATTGTTTTTTCTATTGTAACATGCAGTGATTAGAATTATATTGTCCACGTCAGGAGCCCAGGCTTTTGCCGTATAGTTTGTGTCACTGGACCGCGCGATTTTAAGATTGCATACTGCTAAGGCATTTCTCTTTCTCTACGGTTGGCTACATTGGTAACCAGGGCACACGAATGTTCCTAGAGAGAGGGGGAATACTGAAGCATGCGTTGATGTCAGTTCTACTGTCTCCATCAGAGGCTCAGGCTTTTGGCATAGATAGTAAAACTCAATTTTTTGGACTGCAACTTTGTAAGATTGTTCTCCCCACCTCACCCGGCACTTCTCTCTATATACATTTATTGGTAGGTTACACAGTATTTAGATTGATCAAATACTGCCTGAGACACCTTTGCTATTTGTCTCCATACTCAATAAATGGTGAGACACTAAATGTGATGTTGTTCTTTGTTCAAATGTATATGCATGAAACGTACATAATGGAAAACATGCCTCACACTCAGTCATGGTTAGTAGTAGAATAATGGATTGGCAATAATTTGTCACTGTCAACTTAGGTTAGTAGGAAAGTTAGCCTAATTTAAACAACCTAAATATATTCACATTCACTAAAAATGTAGTATTTGAAAACGCAAACATGCTATGTTAGCTAGCTGGCTATGACTTTCCAACACAAGTCTAGAACTCTTCCAAGTCAAGGTAAGCTTTTGGTTTTACTAATTTATTGCCACCGGAGCCCGCCATTAATACATGATTGTAGCGGGTTTACAAACYTGTTAGTTCTTTTAGCTATGCTGACTATGTTACTAATATAGCTAATATGGTGACAACGATGTAGGCTGTGTGTAGTGGTTTGGCTTGGAAAGGTTTTTTCGCCTGGTCACATACAGCTGATGTGTTGTGCATTGAAATCCACAAGGGAAGAGGTGAGAGGAGCGCGCATAGATGCGAGAAAGAATACAACGTGGCTGCTATGGAAGTGAACTGTGTTTACYCGTGATCAGTGTASTATTCACTCTGCCGATTCTGTTGAAAACGTTTCTTAAACGGAAGCAAACGGAACAATACGGGGATAAACATACCTGAATTTGTACAATAAAAACTKATGTTTGCAACTGTTGGACTAATGATTACACCCTATATCAGCTAGATGCAGGTAAGAGTGTGCAAGGCATTATTGAATGTCACTGTCTGTCACCTTAAATGTGTCTCTCGACCTGTGTGCACCTACGTTGTAAACTGTTATTCATAGGCTAGGTTGTAGCAACCGCATGATGGGTATTGGAACATTTGAGTATCATGTAGTAGCCTAAACCTATTGCRGTTACATTGAACTGGGTGAATGGAATATGAATGACAGTCATCCAATATGCTGTAATAGAAATAATGCCATGCTTATAAAAAAAAAAGAAACATCTTAATTAAACGGCACTGACTGCGACTGGAACGTACACTTATGTGACTTGCTAGCTAACTTTAGCTTGCTAGCTCAACGAATGCTGCTGGGCGAAGAAATATGCACCTCTTGCTGTTTTTTTGGTGACCTTATTTGACCTTTTCTGCTTCTTTTGAGAAACGGTTCGATCCTACCTTGGGGCACTACTTGTTGAGTAATTAAAACACTAAATCATGATACAGTAACTATTGGTCACATATGTATTCATTATAGAATTGTCAGTTATTAACGATAAACCTTTAAACTGCACTCTTCCTCCCCATCTCTAAGTTTCAGCTTCAGATGACAAAACCTGCACACATTCTGAGGGTTGCAGGTCTGCCGACTTCCTATTGGTCACACATTTAATAAGGAGAAATATCCAATAAACCAAAGACATTGCTTTAACTGTGAACAAACTTTATTGCAGACATTTTCCTCAAATAAAATGGAGCATACATAAAATAAACAAGTAACTACCATGTATTTACATTGGGGATAATGTGTGTGTGACAGAGATGTTGGGATAATGTGTGTGTGTGTGTGCATGTTGTGTTTTAAGTTTCCTTGTCACCCACCCATCTCTGCTTTGTCAGTCTTGATAGGCCCAGTGTATGCACTTCTGGGTGAGGCTGTCAGGCAGTGGTGGAGAGCATTGCAGATCTGAAAAGGAGATGCAAAGTGACAGTACGTATACAGCTCAACAACATGTTTGTGTGCACATCTGTTGGTGGGATTGAGCATATGTGTATGTAATATAATTCTGAATTACCTGTATCCATTTGGGAATCGTCAAAKGTTTCTCCCTTCAAGGCCAGTGAAGTAGGAACTGGTGAAGCCGGTKAATTAAATACCACAGCAGAGGACTGCTGTGACTACAGCTGAACTACTGGGGGTGGCAGATCTAAAAGAGAGGCATAATMTTCTTAKCTGACAATAATCATACAAGTAAACAGAGTGAATGAGTATKAGGCCTAGATTCAATRAGATCGAGCGTTAACCAGAGATAGCTGACACCAACATAGCTTATGTTTTGCCGGTGTCTGACGTTGGATCTGTCAAATCGGCAAGCAGCTGCTCTTGATCATTGTCACGAATCTACACCGTGAACGAGAAAGTGTAGGTTATATATAAATAATGACGCTCAAATTCAAAATCATTAAGCTAAATGAGGATTTATATCAGCTTAATCGAGGTGTAGATTACGTCTCAAATTCCAGTGTTTTAACTTGTAAACAGGGATGCATGAGATTTCTGTTAATGCGACTSCCTGCCGCCAACGGCAATGTGCGTTTTAGGTATAACGCCAGGACCGCTTGTGAATTTGACAGCTTTAAAAACAGTTCCACCAAAACAACCGCTATGCGGATGTGATTGAATAGAGCCTCAAGTGAGGGAGAGTATGCATATGATAATTACCTGCATCACCCGTCATGGCCGGTGAAGCAGGTGCCGGGGCAGACGTGTTAATATATATATATATATATATATATTATCTAGCTAGTATGATTGTAATCATCTGTAAAGTTGTTTTACATGCAAAGTAAGAAATAAAAGTTGACTTACCGGTCTGCTGCTCTTGGGAACTAGATGGAGGCATCCACATAGGTAAGCTGGACAATAGAACGAGTCAAAATTCACCCAAGGCTGAAAAATGGCTTTAGAACGTTGGCTACGCTAAAACACTAGCCCATATCAAATGAATGGAATCGAATGTTCGCAGAGCCTGTTTTGACTGGAGTGAAGCTTAGATTCCCATTTAGCCCAAATGGCACCAAAGAAAGGTATCCCTTTTTATTTTACRACTACAATCTGTTCTAGCGCCACAAAACTAACCGGTGGCCAGAATTATTACAGCCGGGTTGGTTTAGAAACCCCATTGACAATGCATGGGAAATGGTTTGTCAGTTTAGCCAAAGAATCACGGCTGCCGGTCAAATCAATGGTTGGTTATTAAAGTTTTCCAGTATCGAGATCCATGATTCCCCTTCAAGTGAAATATCACAATCAATTCTAACTTAACTCAAGCAACAATCAGTCAAAAGGAAATATTTTAAGTAGGTACTCTATCAATTGATTCCTCTTATTTAACGAGACAAGTTAGTTAATACAAATTGTTATTTACAATGACAGCCTAAGAACAGTGGGTTAACTGCCTTGTTCACGGGCAGAAAGACAGATTTTTACCTTGTCAGACCCAATCTCGCAACCTTTCTGTTACTGGCCCAATGCTCTAACCACTAGCCTACCTGCCGCCTCTTGGGAAAACTACTTCAACATCTATTAGGAATAAAACACGCAAACATTTTATTACTATTATTTAATTCTGGAAACTTCCACAAGAACAAATAATATCTTAAAYCCATAGTACTATTGAGACCAGAACAGCAACATCCTCTGGCCTTGTCAAATGTAGAAATGTTAACTGCAGGAAAGGTATGAATTGTGAAGTACAATAAGAATTACACCTTAAGTCACTATTTATTCCGTCATTACTTCTAAGATATGATATTGTATCTTCTTTGCATCAGAAAACATTCTGATATGTTCGTATTGCTTTTCACAGTTACGACAGTTGAATTTGAAAAGGCATACCATTTGAGACATCCATGTTTATCATACCCTGCTCATTCATGACAAACCACAATTAGGTTTAAAAAGTTCCGAACATTTTATTAGCGTCATTTCACCATATGTTCATACTAAAATCAACACTTTACCATAATGTAGTCTTTTCAATACACAAGTATCAATAAGCATGATTAAAAGATCACAATGGCTTTGTCTGTATTCAAGAATTTCCCATATCCTATTATATTAAAATATTTCATATATAGCGTTTGTATTTAAACAGAGGTTTAATAATAAAAAGTTCCCATAGAAGGCAATTAGAGGATTTAATCAGATCGGGATTCTCATTAAACAAAGCAACGTCTTCAGAGGTGTCGAATGTCCATGACAAGTGAGAGAGAGGAAAGAAAGGGTGAGAGAAGGACAGACCAGACCCAAGAGATGACAGCATTGCATTGTTTAGTCAACAACATTCGAAAGGCAGCAAATTATAACAAGGTTAGTTCGCCTTCAAACGTCTACATTTCTGCCTTTGCATTAAGCCTAGATTTGTTCGACACAATAACCAAAATAAAGCACACATCTGTCCTTCACAACTAAAATTGGTAGATCGTTATTCTTGTAGCTGAGATATTATTCTTACGCTCAAGGTGACATCCAATAATAAGTCCTCAGGGCAAGCGATACTCCAACATTGCCTTTAGCATGATACTTCTATTATTTTATTAGCAAATACAACTATGCTTTTGATCAAAAGACTTGACATCCATAACTGTATATGAAAAGATCTTAGAAAACCTTGTTCTTTGAGAATAAACACTGATTTCCTCAATCACTGACGTACATATCGTATCATGAGTTCCCTGGTTTCGACAAGCTGTTCCAGCTTGAAAAATAGTCAAACCAGCAGCAAAATCAGACCTCGCTTAGTCACCTCTGTCCATGTCCTGCTTACCACACAAAGTTTGATTCGTTTGAAAGAAAGTCTGCGGCTGGGGGAAATCTTCAGGAAAGGCAATGATACACACAAAAAAAATGGTGAGCCACAACCGAAGATGCTGTGAGAGGSAGCAGTCCCTGACAGGTTCCCACCGTTCGTTCACATACTGATGTTCCCAGGACTGGCTGACTGAATACACTGGGTTTACTTGGAGATTTGCTGTTGGACGTGGAGTAAAAACTCATAGTAAGACAAGGCCGACTCTGTCCGATCCTCTATCATGTTCTGCAAGAAGCTGGCTTTCAGTGGGCTCTCATCCCTGAAAGGGAACAAAAAAAGGGAGGTTGGATCCACAACATTTACACATCGTCTCTTGCAGAATTGACCTGAGCCGATTGACAGGTCAACAAAACTCCGTAGGCTGTCAACACTGTCAATGAGTTCAACCGGATCTAAATACTACGCATTCTATTTTGGCCTTTGTTTACCCAAGGAAAACATCAAACATTGTATGCAACCAAATTGCACCCTTATTCCCCATAGTGTGCACTACTTTTGACCAGAGCTCAACGGCCCTGGTCGACAGTAGTGAACTGTAAGTGGAATAGGGTGCAATTTGGAACGCAGACATTGCCTCTGAACTCGCAGTGCTCTAGTCTAGTAAAGCCACACCACTGTTCCTAATGCCTACCTGATGACATGCAGGATGGGGAAGAAGGGCCTCTGTTCCCTCAGCCAGCCGACGAACGCTCTGGTTCTCTGGGACTCTGCAGTGTCCAACTCTGGGAGCATGTTCTGGGAGATTCAACACCATTATAATGAAGCATCTTTATGGCACCCCTTTCAGGAAATCTGTTGTGCATCTCATTTAAAACAGCACTACTAAAATATATATATATATATATATAAATAACAAAAAAGATACAACTACCACATGTAAATACAGTATAATACACAGAGGTCCTGGTGAGTGATACAGAACCTTGACAGGAGCAGAGGAGCTGGGCTAAGAGAGTGAAAAATGGGAGCAGGTGTTTAAGTTCCTTACCATGTTCAGAGGCACAGCAGCGTAGTTTGGGAGCCCCAGGACTTGAGTGAGGAAGTTGGGGTTGCAGTTTCTTCCAATCCAGAGATAGATCACCTGTTCGGACAAAGGAGAAGTCAGTCAAGATTGTGTTCATGTTATCCATCGGTCCGTTTCTCCAGAAAAATCCACTGTAGATAGTGTTGCATGTCTATTTTAGGTTGTATGCCAAATTACAGATTCCTTTAAAGAAAATCAAGTAAATGAGGGCAAGCTAAAGCATGATGGCGCAATGCATCAGACTCTGGATTATTCATATGTCAATAACAAATAAATGCATCATCATGGTCATTCTACTAACCGAGCCAGCGTCCATAAGGAAGGCCCCATCTCTGCTCAGCTTCTCCACAGACAACTGCTGGACTCTGGGCTGGGGGATGGTGCGCTCACTGATGTTCAGGGCTCCCTGTGGTGGGAGAAGAAGAGGGGAGAAGCGAATAAAATAAATAGTTAATAAAGCGGAAATGTACAATATATCCACACGTCAGATGGAAGCAGAACCATGTATAGACAAACAAATGTGGACACCCCTTCAAATAGTGGAGTCAGCTGTATAAAATCGAGCACACAACCATTCAATCTCCATAGACCAACATTGGCAGTAGAATGGCCTTACTGAAGAGGTCAGTGACTTTCAACATGGCACCATCCTAGGATGCCAGCCTTCCAACAAGTCAGTTAGTCAAATTTCTGCCTTGCTAGAGCTGTCCCGGTCAACTAAGTGCTGTTATTGTGAATTGGAAACGTCTCCAAGAGCAACAATGGCTCAGCCGCGAAGCTACACAAGCTCACAGAACGGGATTGCAGAGTACTGAAGCTTGTAAACATCTGTCCTCGGTTGCAATACTCACTACAGAGTTCCAAACTGCCTCGAAGCAACGTCAGCACAATAACTGCTTGTCGGAAGCTTCATGAAATGGGTTTCCATGGCCGAGCAGCTGCACAAGCCTAATATGACCATACACAATGCAAAGCATCAGCTGGAGTGGTGTAAAGCTCGCCACCATTGGATTCTGGAGCAGTGGAGTGAAGTTCCCTGGAGTGACATCACGCTTTACTGTCTGGCAGTCCAACGGACTAATCTGGGTTTGGCGGATGCCAGAAGAAAGCTACCTGCCCCAATGCAGTACCAACTGTCAAGTTTGGTGGAGGAGGAATAATGGTCTTGGGCTGTTTTTCATGGTTCAGGCTGTTTAGTTTCAGTGATAAGAAATATTAACCCTACAGCATACAATGACATTCTAGATGAATCTGTGCTTCCAACTTTGTGGCAACAGATTGGGGAACGCCCTTTCCTGTTTCAGCATGACAACGCCCCCGTGCACAAAACAAGGTTCACACAAATTGTTTGTCGAGATCGATGTGGAAGAACTTGACTGGCTTGCACAGAGCCCTGACCTCAGAATGGAAGCAAGTACCTGCAGCAATGTCCCAACATCTGTTATAGCAGCAAATGGGGGGGGGGGACCAACTCCCTATTAATACCAATGATTTTGGAATGAGATGTTCGACGAGCAGGTGTCCACATACTTTTGTGTATGTAGTGTATGTAGTGTATGCATTATCATTTAAGACATGATCAAATATAACATTGTATAAACTACAAGAAAATATAGCTTCTCTCATTATCTATCTATGTGAACATCAGGGTTTCCCCTAGCCCTGACCTCATCAGTCAGATCGTCCACGCGGTACAGCGCTGGGTGGATCATCAGCATGACGTAGGCCAGGGGCTGGTACTTCAGCTGACACATGGCAAACACACGGTCGTCCAGCCTGGTGCTTGTACCCGTTCGGAAGGCTTTCTGTGGATCAGAGAACAAAAATGACATATGATCAAAGCATGAAGGAGAGACAAACAAATCGCAGTAGCTGCGTCTTACATTGTCAGTTTATATGACTAGATTTCTTATGGTGTTTTGCTGGTTTATGTTCCAAGACCTAAGCCATGCCGAGTTGTAATAGAACTACAGGAATAGCCTGTTTGGTGGGAGGTAGGTTTCGTCCCAAATGGCATCCTATTCTCTTAATGGTGCACTGCTTTTTTGGGGGGTATTTTACCCCTTTTTTCAATCGTCTCATCGCTGCAACTCCCCAACTGCCCCGGGAGAGGCGAAGGTGGCATCATGAGTCCTCCGAAACATAACCCGCCTAACCGCGTTCCTTAACACCCGCCAGCTTAACCCGGAAGCCAGCCGCACCAATGTGTCGGAGGAAACAACGTTCAACTGGCGACCGGGGTCAGCTCGCAGGCACCCAGCCCGCCACAATGAGTTGCTAGAGCCAAGTAAAGCCCCACTGGCCAAACCCGGATGACACTGGGCCAACTCTGCGCCGTCCTATGGGACTCAGGCCGGTTGAGGCACAGCCTGGGAAATGAACCCAGGTCTGGAGTAAAGCCTGCAGCACTGCATGCAGTGCCTTAGGCCCATGGTGCACTGCTTTTGACAAGAGCAAAAGGGTATATTTTGAGACAAAGCCGTAGACTGCCAGGGGACTAGCCAGGAAGGGAGTGGGTGGATAGCGTACCTGTTTGAGCAGGGCGAGGATGTAGAGGGGGAACAGTCTGAGGCAGGCGGGGGCCAGGAGGCCAGGCTGCTGGATGGTGAGTACAGAGGTGCGGAAGGACGTCAGAGAGTCGATGGACGCGTTGGTCATCGCGTCCCTGGCGTCACTCAAACTGGCCGTCACTGAGCGATCCACAGCTGGAGAGCGAGAGACACACATCAGGAAAAAATAACCAAATTCAAACCTCAGCTACATTTCTCAGGGATTGTGATTCACAAGTTACATGAATGTACAGTACATGCAACCGTTGGTTTAAATCATTTCTTGTTGCTTTATATCAGGGTAAACTATCAATAATAATGGTATAATATTATTACAGTAGGTTCTCTTTAGAAGAATAACATTTCATCAGTGACTGAATAGACATGGGTAAAACCCCCATCAACACACTATATGAAGAGGAGTTCACAGTCAGTTTCATTTAGCTACTTGGATCCCTCAAAAGGTCACGGTAACCAGGCAACCATCTGATATCACTTACAACCATCTGTCCATGCAAATTAGGCAACTATGGTAGGGTGGGGATGACAAGCCTGCGCTCACTATGAGACATTAACGATCACAGGATGGGACACACTAAGGACTTCACCGTGATGGAAATAAAACATGCCTTTAATAACTACACAAATACCAACAAACTACCTACCCATGCTAGCCAGCAGACAAGTGATGGCCTGGACATCAGCCCCAGCGAAGATGTCGGATAGGGAGTTGACAACAGGCAAACACATGGTGTGGACTCTGATTCGTCGCTCTCCTGTAGAAATACAACACCAAGCAACAAGTTACTGTTTCAGTATTACAATGGGTATACATCTGAAATAAACATTGGTCAAGTAAGGAAACAAAAAAATATTAACTCAATTGCACTTCAGAAAGAACATGTTTACATTTCGGTATTCAGTTTAAAAAGTGTTCCATCTCACCCTTTCATGGCTCACGTTTACAAACA
This sequence comes from Salvelinus sp. IW2-2015, assembly GCF_002910315.2. Classification (NCBI taxonomy): domain Eukaryota; kingdom Metazoa; phylum Chordata; class Actinopteri; order Salmoniformes; family Salmonidae; genus Salvelinus; species Salvelinus sp. IW2-2015. The sequence continues at coordinate 26,280,582 of NC_036860.1, read as the reverse complement.
TGGAGTCTTGAGTCCCAAACGGAACTCTTTTCTCTATATTGTGCACTTTTTTTTATTTTATTAGCCAGAGCCTTTTGAGTCCTGGTAAAAAGTAGGGCACTATGCATGGAATAGTGTGCTATTTGTGACGTATACAATGAGTCTCAACCAAGTAAATCCCACAGAAAAATAATGACGCTTTTTGGTAAACTCCCCTATACTACCACAGAGTCCCCCAGCCCACCACAGTAGCTTCAGACAGTATACCTTTGCTGGACGTGTAGAGCAAAGCAGCCTGGAAGGAGACCGACTGCATGTCCACCAGGTTCTCTTCAATGGACATCTGCACAGCGAAGCCTGCATCTGGGTTCACGTTGGGCAGAGACAGCAGGTCCGTGGAGCGCACAAAGAAGTTCCCATGGAACGTGTGGATGGACAAACCTACATGGAGGTTAAGGGGTTTGAGTTGAATATTCTTTTCACAATAATCAACATGCAAAATAGATTGAAGTGGGTCAGAGAGATTTGAGTTAAATTCATTTCAAGTTCATCCTCCCAGATAAAGAAATCTACTGGAGCAGGGACAGACTCACAAGTTCACAGGGTTAACATTATCCTTCATCATTGAGCATTGAGATTATCAGCAAATAATTTACACAGATTTAAGATGAAATAAGATGCATTGTCCCCGAAGGGAAATTCGTCTCAGACAATTAAAGCGCTGCTGCTTTCACATAATACAATAAAATCAGCACAGTGAAAAAAGTAGTCACCTTTAGAGCAGCGTATCCTCATGACAGCCTCGAAGCCGATCTTGCGGGTGAGGTACCTCTTGAGATCCTTCTGGAAGCACTCTACCCCGGCTGGATTGTGCTGCTGGTGGTAGGAGGGGTAGTAGTACACACTTCCCGCTGAGTACCTGGATATGCAACCTGACGGGAGGAGAGAGAGAAGATTGAGAGATTACACATGAATCCAGCCAAGGTATGATGTTCTATACACAAGGGGAAATGTTATTTGTCACCAGCAAGACACATACAGTAACATACACATACTGTACACAGAGACATGCACAGGGCACTGATTGCTTGTGGAATAAGGTGACTTCGTAAACAATCACACATTGTAGTGCAGATTAGATTAGGTGAGTGGTTGAAGGCGCCACTCACCTAAAGAGGCCAGGTCACAGTACTGGGAGCTCAGTAGGAACAGATCCACAGCCACCTGCTGTCCTGAACAGTCCAGGGCCAGCTTCTTATAGAAGTCTGTGGCAGGAGAAAGATGCTGGATATCCTAGGGAATCACCACACAACGAGCACCACAGACAATAGTTTAAAACATTTTTTTTGTTTTAAAGTGGGTATATTATGCACAACACATTTCTGAAACCCTATCTTTGGGATTGAAGTTATCATGTTTCAACCATCACTGCACAACAGACATGCACATTGCATACAACTAGAAATGTGGGCGCATCCCAAATGGCACAGTATTCCCTACGTATGGGACATATAGGGTGCAATTTCAGATGCAGAACGTATAAACCAGTGTGAACCGGTCTCTCTAGTCTCTACCTTGGCAGAAGCCCTCTGGTTGGGGTCCTCTCTGGACTTGAGGGCCCCCACGCCCAGGCTGGGCAGCTGGGTCTGGAAGACGGACACACGCCCTCCGGTGGCCGACAGCAGCTTGAACGCTGCCTGCAGGGCTGGGCCTAGAGCACACTGGGTCTCCATGGTCTTGCCAAACATCTGGGGCAAGCTCTTCAGCAGATCCTGCACCAGCTGCAAAAATAGAAAGACATTTACATAAAGTATTGAAATGCAAAACAGAGCTAAAGAGAGGCTTAGGCAAAACTAAGTGACCCAATGTGAGAGTGTCTTGATTAATTCAGGCAATGTGGTGAGTTGTTTGACAGARTTGAGTCATAGCCTTTTCGTTTTATATTAGCCCGTCTCTGGGGAATATTAGCTCCTTACCTCCTTGCATTCATTGAGGTTCACTAACAGGCTGTCTGGTGTTGGTAAAAATATATCTGGAGAAAAAGAAAGACAGCACAGAAGATAAGACTATTTTGACCTCTTAAAAGTACAGTATTTGATCACTTCTAGGCAGTGAATTAGTCTACAGATGAAGCTTGTAAACCCTTGCGCCATATTATTTTTTTCTTACGAGACGCAAATAAACAGCACAAATAGAACAGACAAAACAGACCCCACACAATGCAATTTAAAGAGCTATGTTCACAATCGTCTCTTATTCTTTTTTTTCTCTTCTTTACTCTCACCTTCGATGTCAGAGACTACGAGCATCTGTGGTTGGGACAGGCCCTCCTGGAGGTTGTAGAAGTGGATGGTGCTGTCAAATGTGATGAAGCCAATCTTTGTCCTCGAGTCCCCAGGGAGCCTGGAACACAGACAGGCATTCAGAAGGACTTGTTCAGCAGACAGTCACAGGACACACATTTTTTGTTAAAAGCTACATTGTTTTGGGGTTATTGGAGACGAAACACTTTAAAGCTAGCAAGGTTTCGACTAAAACTTCAGGAAAATGTTAGTTTCTTAAGCCGAGAACATAAGAAAACGGACCATGCTGCAAAGGCCTAATCAGCTTTTTTTGTCAGTGTCTCAGTGGTGACGTTGATCATACATACGCATTGATGTTCTCGAGCAGTGACTGACAGACGACGTCTAGGTATCCTGTTTCCACGGCATTGTGGGATACGTCCAGCACGATGAGGTAAACAGCAGGCTGGGGGGGTCTCAGCTGAGTATGACAGGTTTCACCACGTCAATACATAGACTAACACAAACASGCAGACACAAAATATGTAAACGTTTCCTAGAAAAACGGCAGTAAATTATGAAAAACTTAAGCGCATCATAAAGCCTGTTGGAATCACTTCATGAACACAGCAGCAGTAGCACCCAGCTCACTTCATCCGCATTTTATTAGCGGATTAAAGGGGGCAAAATTCCACATAGAGAAGATATATTTTCAGGCAGAAAATAGAATCAATCAATCTTGAAAGACTACATATGTGTATTTACCATGTATTCTGATGGTGCAATGAACTCGAGGGTGGCATTCTGGACCTCAGGTCTTTTGTGTGGCTCGCCATACGATCTGCTGACTGGGTTGTACATGAACTCCTCTGGAACTATACCAAACAAAGATGGAGGTTATCATCACAGTCAGAAAGGAGCAGCACCAGGCTTGTCCTTGTCCATCACCACTAATATCGGCAGGTTAACGATATTCTGGATGTTTAGGTCAAAGCGGTGTGCTTGAAAACCTTGGTAGAGCATGGGTGAAATTAGTCCTTGTGGTGCTTGTGTGAATTTCCATTATTTTTTCAGCTTCAGACAAGCCTAACTTCTCACTTGGAACCTAATTTTAGTGTTTAATTAAATAATGAACATTGGATCTGGTCAAAGGAAGTGCCATATATGGGGAATAGGGTGTCATTTGAGAGGAGCTTGGTGGCTGTGGTCCTCACCGTCGTTGACCCGGTAACACAGGTTACACTTCCATCTCCTCTGGTCCAGGAAGGTCACGAAGGGGTTGATGTACGTCCTGCAGGAGCGACACCTCACTATAGTGCTAGAGGTGACCACAGGCAGTTGCTGCAGTGCACAGACAAACCAAAACAATTAAGGGGCAATCTGGGATTAGTACATACATTTTAATGAAATACTGTATATACACCCATCGCCTCTTGAATAATTTTACTTAATACAGCTAGTTGCTGCAGTGCACAGAGAAACAATTAGATTGTCATAGCCTATCATCAATGACAAGTCCCACACAAATCTTTAAAAAAACAAATTGCATTTCAGACATGATCACAGATGCGTAGATTGAAGATAATTTTCCTAGGCTATATGCATCCTTTGATATTTTACTAGAAGCGGGACTGGTAGAAGGAAGATTCTACTGAAGGTTGGGCATGTTTTGCAAGTTGGGAGTGAGTGGGCAACGTCTTACCGAGAGATCTTTGAAGGGATGGAGGAGCAAGCCGAGTGGGAGCTTGGCTTTGTTTAACAGAGACTGGGTCTGGGGGATGCTGGTCAGGGTACTGCGGAAGACCCTGTAGTGAAAGGGAGATGCACAACAGGTCAGAACCGGTACATATTATTTACATGTAGGGTCAAGTTCAAGCACATTAATACACAATATTCACAATGTGGTGGGAGGGTTGACGTTGAGAAACAACGCCAGACAAACTACTACGCACTCTGGGTGGCAGTTGATTTTCTGCAGGTCCTGGGACAGGCAGGGCGTAGGAGGGGTGACTGGGCCCGGAGGGAGCAGGCTCCTCTCCTGCAGCAGGTTGACCACCCTCAGGGCCTCTGGGGTCTGGGACTGCAGACTCAAACCAGACAAGGAGGGGCTCAGTTGGGCTGGACCTGCAGAGGGCTGCGGAGGGKAATTAGGACAGTTAACCGGTGAATACATTGAATGAGGGCAGCACTTAACTAGGATACACCCTTGAGGGTCTGATCAAAAAGTAGTGCACTTGTTGTGCATCCCTGGTAAGTTTCAATATTTCAGTCTATGCATGTCCTATTTCAACATAGAGTTCATTTTAAAAACGTCTGAGTGTTCAATAGTCAGACATGCGCTAAGATCTGACTGTATATCATACAGAAGGTTCAGCTATGAACTGTAGAATTTAAAGTGGAACTGACAGCATTTTAGCATCATAAAATAAATTCATATACATCCCCAGGAAAAAAAGTATTTTTTTCTGAGCACTTCGATAAGGTCATTTTCACAAATGTATAGAATGTTTGGGAATGACGTATAGTAAGGCATTTGTGAAAATTCTTTAGCAATATAGAGTGGGAAAGCAGCCGCGCATTTGGACAATTAATAGACACTGCAGTAAATAAAACCTAACAAAAACATCCGTCTTGATCAGAACCGGAGTCAACGCAGACCGGTGCCCCATAGCCAATCAGAGATTCAGTAGGCATATATGCAAATAAGTCATTTGCAACACGTGCCTGCAATCAATCACTTCGAACTGGACTGTGTGATTACAGGCAGTTGCAACAGCGCAACTTTAGATCATCAGAACGCATTAGTCAAAAGCCACAAAATACACCTGAATTGATTTCTGCAAATACCACGGGAGTCCTCACATTTTGGATCTTCACAGTCCTATTGATCAAGCCACCATGAAAAGTTAAGCTTTCCCCCCCTCAGTTGCCTATGCACATCAACAAGATAAACAACTAATGCTAGCCAGATAAGCTCAAATCTAACGAGGGAACATAAGATAAACCCTCTCAAAAAAAAAAAAAAAAAAAAAAAAGGTAGTTGGCTGTCAAAATTGCACTTAAACAATGGGGAATAAAATCCTGCTCATCCTTCTGCAGCTTGCCAGCCAATGCATGCTTGTACTAACCCAAATACATTTGACGTCGACGTCAAATAGATTTGATCGACAACTAAGAGATCTATTATCCACAGTTAGCATTCGTTCAAGTTCAGCATAGCTACCTAGGAAAGCGATGTACATTTCTTTCTAGCTAACCAAATGACACCTGCCTCTAGCTGTAGCCACTGAAAAAAGGTGAGGGGAAAAGGTCAGTCACACCTCCAATGATATGACATCCTCCCAGCAGCTAGCGTTAGGCGCAGTGTTTTTAGCTTACTAAATAGATAAGCTAGCTCAGGGGAGTCAAACTCAATCAACGCACAGCCATATAGAAAAATAATACCCCGAATTTGCAGGCTAGACAGCCTATTTGTTAAAAGAAAGAGCGCAACTGTGTCCCAAACTGCCCATTGTTTTATTGGAAATAATACGGCCCTTTGTAATGTCCACTTATTGGATGCTGTATATAGGACTTTAATATATTAAAACTAAAGAGATATGTCCAGCCTTTGCTGCTATGCTTGCAGATGTACATAATACGCTGCGGCCCTAATCAAAAAGGTATTTAGTAACTCCAAATAGTAGCTATAGGTTTGTTGCAACATTTAAACATGTTTTTCATTTTTTTGCACTGCATGGATCACCAGTGGGGTTGAATGCCAGGCCAGCTGTGATTTACAACAATAGCAATAGTTTTTGGACTACTATCCATCTATAACTGCATCCACCTATTCMGCCAACAATGCCTTACCGTACGTACATCATGAAATAGATAAAAATAGGTTCTAACATCTCTTAAAGTTGTTTTTGAGGCATAAACTGGGATTTTGATATTTATTATTTACTGAAAGTATGATTGTACGTTTCATATCTGCAAAGTAGTTCAAACTGTCAATTAAAATCCAAGACTTGAATTGGCAAAGCATAGAGATGGAAGTCAGGTCGCTTACCTGCTGGTATGGCTGAGGATGGGTGTAAGGCTGCGTCAAGGGCTGCATGGGATGTTGCATGGTAGCGGCGTTAGGGGGTGCCGAGGTGTTCTGGTACCCCGGGGGTAGAGAGGGGTAGGATAGACCCATGTGTCGAGTAGGGGGGCCTGGCTGCTGGGGCGGGAGTGGGCCAGCTATAGGGACAAGCACCAAAACAGGCCTCATGTCAGTTCTTAGTGTTGCTAGTAGTAAATCTAGGGGACTAAAAAGTTACATTAGTCATTCATTTCTGATGAAACTATAATGTAGTGGACGACTGACCCATTGTAGGGCCCATCTCCAAGTGATCAAAGCTGTTGGGAACTTGAGCACCATTACCAGGTGTGGGCATGTGTCCTGTTACAGTGCAAACATAACATTAGGGGTCAGAATAAAGATGCATTAAAACAAACAAAACACCACTACTTGTGTAAGCACTTAAAAAGGCACAATCTGTACATTTGGGAAAACTTAGTAATTAGCATACATGTTGTTTGTGTTATGTTTCAGGTCAGTTGTGGTTGTACTTTGTATCATTGCCAAAGGGTTGAGAACATATGAATTACGCATTCAATGTACCCAATTCACAGTCACAATGACAGACAGTAAGACAACGTGATAAATTGGACACATGGGGGAAAACACAGACAAACTCGGAAATAGTGTCAGATGTAAACAGGTGATATCTGAAATATCCATGGAAGTTCCAGGCCTTTTGTTCCTTGCGAAACCATGTTAAAAATCTAATAGAAGACAATGGATCGTCATCAAAACTGCACAGGGGACACAACACACTGACAGCGACGAAACCACACCTGGACACTCAAAATCATTCTCCTGGTTCTCGTTCTCAGTGTGGGAAGCATCATCACTAGCATCACTCTGACCCTGAGCTGGCATGGTGGGAAGACAGAAGGCAATGAGACCCAAAGGGGGTGGCTGTTGGGAGCTAGTTCCACTATTGAGAAACCCCACYTTAGACCCCGCCACCCCAGAGGAAAAGATAAATATTGATAAAATGAATGTACAACTACTGAACCACAAATAAACCACAGTACAAATGAGGATTATTCAACAAGTAAGGTAAACAAACTAGGATCTGGTTCCCCTCTTATTCATTAAAAGGCTAAACTGATCACAGATCAGCACTCCTACTCAGACCTTCCCTGAATACGGCATCAGAACTGATATTTCCTTACCATCAGTCTTGGGGCCAAGGGGAGGGGTGGCATTGCCCATGGGGGGTCCAGCAGTGGGTGGGGTGGGTCTCACAGAGGGTGGGGGGCCGCCGTAAGGCGCTCTCATACCTGGCTGGTATGAGTGAGGAGCTGCCATGGGGTTCATCGGAAGAGGGGCAGAGCCTGGACAAAAACATGTAGGGTCATTAGCTACACATATTACATGTATCTTACACAGTATCCTATCCAAACACCCATCAACTAAAACCTTGTACAATTGTTTGGTTGACATTTTGGATATTACATAAATGGCACCTACATAGTATTGTGCTGCCAGCCCAGACATCAACCTGGCTGTGGCACAATGGCTGTGGTCAAGGCTAACCTATCACATAACCTTAGACAAAACTGGCAACTACACATCATGACAATGTAACCTATAAGACATGGGGGTATATGAGAACTACCGTGCATAAGATGGAAAACGGCCCGTGGCGAGCAGCATTACAAACCCACACTGGAGGTGACAGGTCAGGTAATGTCAATGAACTGGAAGACACCTAGGCGACTACTGAGACTACACTGGGGCATTCCAAATAAGAACAATCTGATGTTGCTTCCAACATCAAAGAACTGTCATTCAGAGATTGTAAGTGTGAATAAATATTCAATCATCAAATCAACTTGAATGAAAATAGTAAACTAGACAGATTAGAGTGAATCATGTTAAAACAGAAGTCAGGAAGACAGTTATGTCAGCCAGATAATGTGATATTTCTTAGACCACAATGTTGTATAATGCAYTAACGGCTTTGATCATGAATCACTGATGGCTTCTGACCAAAAATAAGCCACAAACCACTACAGTGGTAGTGGGGGTAAGTGGTGACTAAACTATCTCACTTCCCCAGAAGTTACTGAAACTAATTTGGCCTGTGAACAAGTATCCTTGAGTAAAGAGTGTCTGCCAAGGAGATATGTGTAGCCAAACTGATCTGTTCGTGTGGGAACGGGAGCAGGAGGGGGCAATGTCCACTTTCAACATCAGTTAGCTAGACCACAGAACAAGGAGCCAGATGTTTCACCGGATGTGCAAATCTGATGCATCCGGGTAGGCATTTCCACTACCCACCAAATATGGCTGAGGGGAAGCCCAGTGGCTGACAGTGGGAGAAGATGGAGTGAGATTGACTTCGGTCTACATTCGGCCCATTTTCTCATRGATGGAACATTTGATCTCATTAGAMCGCTATTCACAAAACTAGAATCTGTTACGAACAGTGGACTAAGTTTTGTAGACTTTACCCCCCAAAAAATTAAAACGTGGTTTAGGAGTGCAAGGGCAAATAGTTATTGGACATACCATGCTAGAACGCGCCAATAGGATCTTGCTAGCTCGTGCTTGGCTCTGCCCACCTCCTTGCTTGTTCTGCCCACTTTGATTACGTTTTTTTCCCCACTGGAAACGACAGGCTGTGGTCTATCTTGGGTTAGTTCTAAAAAAATCTTAAGCTAAACCACCATCGGTGCCACCGATGTGGAGTGTCATTACACAGACAAAACAACCATAACATGTCATAAAACATGTCATAAGATCATAATGATATCTCAAGTTTTCAACAAAGTGTTCTTCATTGTAGAAACAAACAGCTGTAGAATATGTAACACTTAATCATGCAGCCTTTGTACTGCTCCCTCCAGCACTGTGCTTTACCTTGCTGGGTGTATCCCTGGAGCGAGGTGGGAGGCCCCAGGGGTTGCGTGGCATTGTGGAAGACAGATGGCGTTGCGTGGTACTCTGCCGAGGTGGCCTGGGGGGTTGCCAGGCTGGGCGAGGAGGTTATGTGATTACCCACAGGCCTAAGGGGAGGCACGGCCATAGGAGGCGGTGCCCCCATTGATGGAGGAGCTCCCATCGGAGGAGTCCCCCCATACTGCCAGGCTGGGGCGTGCTGGTAGTTGTTAGCAGACACAGGTGGAGGGGTGGCATGCGCTGGGGGCATCCTGGAGCCTGGGCCAGGGCTGGCAGACTGAGGTGGGGTCATGGAATGTTGAGGTCCCATAGGAGGCCTTTTTAACATGGGCTGACCTGGAAGGGCCTGGTTAGAGCTGACTGGTGGGATGGGCTGGTAGGGACCGGAGTTATAGAGACCAGGGCCAGGCGGCATAGCACCCTTGGCTTGCATTGGGTTGTATGGAGTCTGGTGGGCCATGTAACCTGGTCCGGGTGGCTGCAGCGCTACTGGATTCTGTGAGGGACCTGGAAGACGGGAAAATGATACGAGGTTAGATGACTCCAGGCCAGTTTGACTTAAAGACAAGCACCATACTCTGACATCCCACGTGAATGTCCCTATAGTCTGCATTCAAAACATAGAGGTTCATTTTGCATGGCACAGTGTAGACCATTCCATTGGTCCTTAAGTGAAATCTCCACCCCCAGGGCACCAGGCCATGCAAAACAAACTACATCAATAATAGCCCACTGCCTCATTTGCATGCCAATTAATGCAGATGAAGATAATCTCACTCTACAACCAATGTTTCATTACTACACTATGAACTGCATGGCAGTACTGATTGACTAGGCCTACAACAGTTATGCAACAACGGAAATTATGATTTAAATAGACTCCAGGCCTCCAAAATAAGAAAAACAATCTGTGGACAGACTGACAAAGCAATAACATTACTCAACACACTTAGAGAAGGATATAATCTTCTCACCTGGATTTAAAGCATGCTGCTCCTTTACTGACAGTGAGTGTGAACAGAGAGGAACGGACTGATTAGAAAACTTGTCAATAGTGAAGACAAAAACCCATAAACCCAGCATTTCTAGGCAGCCCCGGGGAAATTGCCAAAATGAAGCTAACGGCCGGCCACAGCTGTCATGTTGAGGGCTTCCTCCAATCACAGTGAACCTGGCCTTGGTGAACCTGTCAGTGAACCTGGTACAACTGCTCAGCCAATTAAAGAGTAAGATGAGGCAAATGAGCACGACAGACAAGAATAGGAGTCACAGGAAGTAGATCCTGTACAGCAACGAGGGTCTATCGTCTTAAAGTGGAAACAGTAAATTGAGTTGGATGAATTCAGCATAGATTAAATCCACTTTGGCAAGAACAATAACACTTGAGTGCTAGCTTTTGCTACCAACATAATAGAACAGTAATCTAGAGAACATATGAAATGCCTTCTGTTAGTAAGATGGATGTTTGAAGCATCTTGGTTTGATCAGAGTTGAAAGACCAATGTTGGAGTAGAGGCATTAAATTGACTAATGCAGAGATAAGGAAACAACAAAGCCAGATTAACTCTATCCTAGGAAGTTTAATCATAATAGCTCAGACATCAGTAGGATTGTCAAACATTTGACAACACTTAGCACCTCTGAACAGTGTCGGCAGACAAATCTCATGTTCACACAGCAATGACATTAAAGTCGTCAGTCACTCAGACTTGTTAAATACTCCAAACCAGAAGGTGGCAGTAGCATTGTTAGGCAATGCATGCCCGTGTGTGTTGCTTAGTCTACTGTCTCAATTCCAATGTTCTCTAGCTAGCTGCACTAATGTTGCTATTTTGTAGAAAGCCCTTGTTGATCCTTGCCAGATGGCCACAGCTAGATGACTACCTAGCAAGATTACTTAATTCAGTCTCCATAATGCCAGTGCTAGCTCATAGCCAAATGTTTAGCTAGCACAACATAGTGTTTTCATTAAGTATACACACGGACTTCTCCACATTTTGTTGTGTTGCAGCCTGAATTTAAAACTGATTAAATTGAGATGGGTTGTCACTGGCCTACATCTAAAATGTCTTAAGTCAGTAAGTATTCAACCCGTTATGGCAAGCCTAAATAAATTCAGGAGTAAAAATGTCCTTAAATGTCCTTAATGTCCACATAGACTGAGTCCATGCAACTTATGTGCAATAAGTGTTTTAAATGATTTTTTAATGACTACCTCATCTCTGTACCCCACATATACATTTATCTGTAAGGTCCCTCAGAGCACAGAATCAACCACAAAGACCAGTGAGGTTTGAGCATGGTTAAGTTAATTACACTTTGGATGTTATTTCAATACAGTCACTACAAAGATACAAGCGTCCTTCCTAACTCAGTTGCCGGAGAGGAAGGAAACCATTCAGGAATTTCACCATGAGGCTAATGGTAACTTTAAAACAGTTAGAGTTGAATGGCTGTGACAGGAGAAAACTGAGGATGGATCAACATTGTATACTGAATAATATAACAATCGCAACATTTTTACTGAGTTACAGTTGATAAGGAAATCAGTCAACTGAAATACATTTTATAAGCCATAATCTATGGATTAACTCTAAAACGACATTGGAGGCAGTTTATGGTAGAAAATGAACATTACTTTCTCTACCATAAGCTAAAAGATACATCTACAAACATTTAAACGAAATACTGTATGAGTCTATTCATTCCTATGGAGGACTGCMTTTCTGAGGAGTGCCAATATGGCCGACCGGTTGCTTCAAAGCCTCTTATTGGCCAATACGTAGTACAAGCAATCCAGGGTTTATATACACCATTGGTATACACAGGTCTGTTTACGAAGCATGTGAAAAATACAATTTGATTTCGAATTGCCAACTAACTGCAATTTGTGTCTCTAGAGGACAACCAAGTTTAGCTAGCTAACATTAGCCAACTCATCTGACTTGTCTCAACTATTCTAAGACAGATAAATGTTAGCTACCTGTCCTAGTTGGGGAATCAACGCGCTTACTTACAGCTATCCAAATAACGTAGCTATCTATATGAACATGTGTGCTTGTGGTCTCGATAAGAGCAATATTAAGTTAGCCCACTACTAGCAGCCATCATTCATGGTTAGCATTATTACCAAGGCAGCAAGCTACTGTAGTAATCTGGCCATCTTGCTAACAAGCCAAGTCAGATAAGGTCGGATAAAATCTTATCTTGCTAGCTAGTTAYCGTTAACGTAGAAAGCCAACAGAAGATAGTTAACTCGTGGCGAAAGTACTCACCATTTGCGTACGGCGGTCCTCCTGCCCCATTCTGAGAGCTAAAATCTGTACTTGACATTATGAAATAGACACCGACCGTAATCAAATATACTGCAGAAATGCTTGGTTGTCGAATAGCTAACTGCGTTTTACTTGGCTAAGTTAGCTGTTTACCTAGCAGGGTAACGTTAGATGTTTAGTTAACGGAGCGACTTTGCCACACAGGCTTTCAGGTAAAACAAAAAGTTAATTAGCTAGCCCACTTGTTAGCTATCACAGGACCATGATTGGGCCGTTCCCCGTTCAACTACGGGTGTAGGACTTGTCAAGACAATCATGTGAGGCCACTGAAATCACTTATCGTCTTGCACAGGAAGTTGGGATCACCCAGTAGACGATGGCTAGATGGGGTACAGATTATGTCCAAAATAATTTGTGTTGCATTTTAGCCAACCCTTAACATAACCTTAACCTAATTCTCAGAACCTGTTACGATTAATTATCCAAACCTGCAGCATAAATTATATTAAAAGTAAATTATGACATAAACTGTATCCATCGTAGTCCCACCCAGCAGGCTCAACGTAAAACCTCCTCAAGCATGCGCAGTTGGTACACGTGGCACTTCCTGTGCATAGTTGATTTCTACAGTACTGGAAACAGTGAAAAAGCTCACAATTTTGTACTGTCTTCGCTTCCTTTGATGTTTGAGTCCAAAAACATGGGATCAGTTCAATACATGGTGACAGACTGGCTTTTACAAATAAAATGAGTTTATATAAAACCAGACTAATGCTTAACGTTTTAATAAATACTTTTCTCTAGCGCGATTTTTGCTGGAGTTGAAGATTTTGGACTGGAAGTCGTTATTGTCAGATCAGAAATTTGGACATACAAACTGCCCCGTCAGATTGTTTGTACAATATGGCCTGATGAACATGAGTATTGAAATGTTAACACCTTTACATTACAGGAGGGCACGAACTTTGTTAATATTTTTGTTCCCCTACCGGAAAGATGATTGTGAAACATAAACAGGAAGCGGCTAGGCCTGAGAACAGCCATTGCTGTGTCGTGGCTCTGTAACAAAACACGAAGGTGGAGAGGAAGACGCGAATTGCGGACTCTCATTTCACCAGAAGGCAGATTTTCATGATTTTAAGAGAAAACATATTTACTCAATTGAAATACACTTAGATAGCTAACGGGTAAGTGTTTCGCATGAATTATTTCAAATATGTGGTTTGCGCCAGTGAGTTTATTTGAACGTTCAGCAACACTGCTTGTTAACGTTAGCTTTATGCTAACGTCATTTAAGCAGGAAGCCTAAAACAAATTGTGTAGTTTGCGGCTGACGTTAGTTAGCTAACGTTTTGTCTTATTTTGAAATATAATGTGGTAACCTTAAATTAGGCCCATTAGTAGCATGTGAATTACTACCTTGAGAAATGTTCTCTAGTTGTAACAAACCGCTTCGCTGTTAACTAAAGTTAGCTGTATTGGCATTATCTCCCTCCCACTACTAGCTCGATGCTAATGTCTGTAGCTAGCTTTGAAAATGACACGTATCTATGAATTCAAATGCACTTAGCTAGCTAGAGGGCCAACCAATCACTATGGCAACTTACGTGTGTATGTCAACGTTGTCGTTAGCTAGATTTTAATGTTAACCAGTTAGCTAAATGTGAATAAAACCAACTCCTCCTCCGCTGCCAGCTAACGTTAAACGTAATAATACAATTTGTGACTTTCACAGCTCGCTATCCTTTAGCTTTGCTTCCAAACGTTAGCTAGCCAACTGGTCATAGTGGTCGTTGCTATATTATTCATCATGGTGATTTTGCACCATTAATTAAACAGATGCCTTAATGACAGGTAGTTAGCGGATTGTAACGGGCTAATGTGATGCTGTTACAGCATAGGTAAGTTACTGTTAGGCATAACACAGAACTTTCGACCAACCTTAACTTGGCTATACAGTATCTAAGTTTTCGATTCGGCTAAACGTATCTACACCTGTCGGTGTATACACATTGTTGGATTACTTCATTGAACAAAAAAGGGAATCATTTTCATAATGAAACATTTTCTACATTCAAACATGACATATCCAGTAGCGGATAATGGAGCATCACAATAGGCCGTAAAAATCTGATAGCTATGATACCTTCGAGCTGAAATGTTATTTTTTGGAGTCAATAAAATCAAACTCAATATGTATTGGTGACACAAGATTCGTTTTGAGGTGTGTGAGTTGGTGAATTCTTGTGTGAGGTGCGCTGTTACTTATGCAATGTTGAACCCAATTCCCTTTAGCCAGAAATTGGAATTTTAATTTTAAGTCTGACACGTTGATACATTAACAGAAATATCATCTCCTAGTAATGTTAGTCACCAAACTAGAAATAACTAAATCAGTCAAATAGCTCCAGATTCTCCTCTATGTTGAATTCAATTGGCCATATATTGAAACCCCCCCCCCCCCACTTCTAAATGATGATTGATTGATTAGATAGGAGTGATAGGAGATAGGAGATAGGAACTACTATTAATTAGTGGGCATTTGAGATGAATATATTTAGTGTCTGACACTATGCAATTGTCTTTTGTCTTCCGATTATAACCACGACTGTGAAGCGTTTCATATTAGATTGATACAGATTATACTTAAGCATTAAGGCATGAGAACCTGGGAATTATCGTGTGAATAACTCCTGACTAAAGGCTGTTTTTAGGCCTGAGGCSAAGCCAAGGGCCGGGTAAAGAGCCCTTAGAGGGGGTGTTATTTTTTGATAATTCCTGTGTTTGAGGGCCTTATTGCTTTTATAAAACGCTTGCCAACATGTTCATTTGATGTTTATATGGAAAACATTATATTGAGTAAATTTGTTTTATTTGATTCTTCCACCATACAAAATAGTCTGGGAAAAAGCCAGTCGTTAGTATACAGATTCTCAAGTTGCTAGCCAAATAGACGGGTTGGTTGTTTATCAACAAAACTGACGCGTGTACAACTATGGTGCAAAACAGACAGGGTTGGCTTAGATTGTTGACAACATGTAAGCTATATTTGGTCTCCAATATTTCATTGAAACTATAAATACATTTGCACAATGAGCACTTGTTTCCTCTCAAATATATGCTAACAGTAGTTGGTTAGCTAGCTAGCGAATTTGAGCCATATTAGCATTGACATGAAATCTGTCAAAACAAGACATGGTATCAAGAACAAGATGAAACGAGCCACTTATGATTCCCCAAATGGCAGTTTCTTGTCATTCTTGCTAGCAATCTAGCCATCGAGAATCACAACACGCTGACTTCTGCCACATGGATGCGCTCACGCACATTAGCTGACTATGTCATGAAAATTATCTATGGGCTGGTCGTTCATTCTATCTATTGTATTTGCAATTGTTGTTATGGTAAACAAATCATTAACATGTAGCTATGCAGGCTAGCTACTTCTCCTTTGCTGGCTTGCCAACTAAAGCTAACACAATCACCTCAAGCAGCCGAAATYACTTAGTTTGTTTTTACCTTTGTTGCTTTTGCCATTTCTTTGGATATGTCCATTTATAATGAAATATGTCTGGGGCAGCAGGTAGCCTAGTGGTTAGAGCGTTGGGCCAGTAACCCGAAAGGTTGCTGGATCGAATCCCCGAGCTGACAAGGTAAGAATCTGTCGTTCTGCCCCTGAACAAGGCAGTTAACCCACTGTTCCCCTGTAGGCCGTCATTGTAAGTAAGAATTTGTTCTTAACGGACTTGCCTAGTAAAATAAAGGGGGGAAAATGATCCTGATAAATGAATTCGCCTGGCCAGAGAAGCTGTCAAAAAAAACTGCAACATTGTTCCACAGGTCAGAGAAGCAGACAGCAAGTTTTAGACAACCCAAATGTTAGCCTACTAGCATAGGGAAATATTGTCTAGACACTTTTTTCCAGGAGAGATGAAGTTTATAAATTGACTGGCAGGACTTTAGGACAGTGGYTGTGCATTGATAAATCTAATGGAACCTGGAGAATGCTGAGATTGTGGTGCCATAACGCCGTGCTATCATCCAATCAGCATCCCAAAAACCAGTTTTATAATCCGGATTTATTCATTGTAATTTCTTTCCCCCACGTATATAGTAGCTATGGCTTTTCTAGAGCAGTCTGCTCTCACCTCAACTTCTATTAGGGATAGAAAGCTTTGAGCTGAAAACAGTGACTTGATTGATCAATGTTTGTAAGTTATCGCTAGCTGTCATAACCTGTAGGTTATGTTTGAGTTGAATASATGTTCTCCTATTTAAGAGGCTCTAGGAAAAAGGTGAGAACACTAGCCAGTTGGCCTGGCAAGTAGATCTGTCAGGGAGTCTGATGTCCTACTGGAAGTATATTTTTCTATAATCTGTAAGTACACTTCCGTTCCTTTACCTCAATGCCCTCTGGCCTTAATATTGAAATATCATACAAAATTGTGCAGAGGTGTCACTACTTTCTGATTTTTCTTTTGGTTAGGCTAGATGCTGTAAATTCTAAATATTATTGTTGGGCCTAGATTGATCAATTACATGTTTAAAAGGACTGATGTTCAGGGGAATTAACAGAATTAAGTTGAACATATAACACCATAGAATACTATTATATTGTATCTCCATGACGACTACTGCTGTGACTTTTTTGAGCATCCATTGAC
The DNA here is from genome assembly GCF_002910315.2 of Salvelinus sp. IW2-2015. Taxonomy (NCBI): domain Eukaryota; kingdom Metazoa; phylum Chordata; class Actinopteri; order Salmoniformes; family Salmonidae; genus Salvelinus; species Salvelinus sp. IW2-2015. The sequence goes on along the minus strand of NC_036860.1, from coordinate 26,263,382 downwards.
GTAATCATGTAAAATCAGACTGGTATGATAAATCAGAGGTTGTTTAGCGTAGGGCTCTGCTCTCTTGCTTTGATAGTTGGAAAATACTAGAAGCCGGTGTGGTACATCTCTACAAAATATGCTGGCTTTCCTGCTAAACTGTTCTAGAGTAGGGTATTTACTTGGCTGTGTTTACAAAGGCACTCCAATTCAGAAATTTTGCCAGTAGATCTTTTGCCTCCACTGGATCACGTCACACACAGATCCTCCAACCCACAGTGTGTCAGCAGCAGCCAGGGCAAAGGGGAGAGCTCCTGCTGATGTGTAGTTCAGCTGTATTTGCATGGTCTTGACCTTTGGCTCTCATATACTTTAGCCCTGGAGCTGTTTGCACGTTGCGTAACTGGTCACAGGTCGGCCAGCCTGCCGGGCGCATTGTGGTGCACGCTAGACGGGGACACATTTGAGTCTGAGTTTTGTGACAAAGTCTTGGTGTAAAATTACCAACTCAGCCAGCCATGCCACTGAGGCCTCTTTTTATTTCAAATATACAGTACCAGTCAAAAGTTTGGACACCTACTCATTCAAGGGTTTTTCTTTATTTTWACTGTTTTCTACATTGTGGAATAATGGTGAAGATTTCAACAGTCAACAGTTCTGTATACCACCCCTACCATGTCACAACGCAACTGAAGGGCTCAAACGCATTAAGGAAAGAAATTCCACAAATGTACTTTTAACAAGGCACACCTGTTAATTGAAATGCATTCCAGGTGACTACCTCATGAAGCTGGTTGAGAAATTGCCAAGAGTGTGCAAAGCTGTCATCAAGGCAAAGGGTGGCTACTTTGAAGATTCTCAAATATATTGTGATTTAATACGTTTTTTTTTTGTTGGTTACTACATGATTCCATGTTATTGTATAGTTACGGTGTCTTAACTATTATTGTGGAAAATTAGAAAAAATAAAAACCCTTGAGTAGTTGTCCATTTTGACTTAAAAAATATATATAAATCTCCTGCTCAGTGCTCACTGAAGGAGGAACTTATGTCGAGGTGTTGAGAGCCTACCTTTTGACTTTGAACTGTATTTTATTTTGCATTACAGAAGCTGCAAGCACATTTTTATTTTAGAGGATATTTTTCTTAGATGGCCATTGGTTTGTTAGTTTAGTCAAATTGTTCATGTTAAATATTAAGTTTAAAGGGTTCCCTGTGCAGCCATTCCATGCTAGAATGATTATGGCAGGACATTAGGTTTTTATCTTGCATGCATTTTTTTATGGAAAGTACAATAGGCTAATGTTAGCAAACTAAACCTGATTTGGATTATCCATTTACAAGGCCCATGGTCCACATCATCAGGCTCTGAGTCAGTGTCGTTGAGGCCATGTTCATGAGCACGTGTCTTGGCTGTTAGGAAAGAGACTTTGTGAACATTGGTCTGAACTGCCTGTACTTCTGTCCAATGAATCTCACTGGAACAAGATAATACTTCCTGAGGGGTGCTATTGATTGTCATTGTTCTTATCACATGTTGCTAAATCCTTCAGATGAGACTCTCTCCTTGCGACGATCTGACACGTTCCACATGCTGAACTTGGATTGCAGGGATTCTAAAGTCTTGTAGGACCTGGACTCTAGGATGGTTGTTAGCCTATGTGTTTCCAAAGGTAGACTAATTATGCCATATTGCTTTGCCTGTGTCACTGATGCTTCCCCTGTTTCCAGAAGTAGCTAAACCCTTAGAATTATAATAGATCAGGGATGGGCAATTGGTGGTTCTAATGCCCTCAGATCACTATTGTTTGGTGGAACTCAGTCGGGGTCTCAATTTTAATGTTCAGTGTTAGAATAGAATACACAAGGTGGAATTTCGAAATGTGGTTGTGCATCAGCAGTTTTTCTCTTATGTCAGTCACTGACAATCAGTTAATTAGCCCATGTCAGCTAACATTTTTTAAGATAGCTAAATTAGTTTAGCGACCATCAATCTCAAGTGATCAAGGTCGAATTACCGTTTGGGGGCCCCCATTGATTTTGTTAGTCTCACTCAGAAACCATATTTTATTTAACCTTTAGTTTATCAGGGAGTCATGTGGATGAGGCCTGAATTACAGAAAATACACGCAAGCGGGAAAAATAACATGGTCGTAAACACATTCATCAATAATAAAGTCCTCAATTATCTTTTTGAATTGCACCAAAACATCAAATTTAAGAACATTTTAAATTAGGTTAAGGAAACTAAAAGCTGATTTACCTAACTCGGTAGAGGAATTTCCATAGTTGGCAATCCCTAAGACCGGGTGTGGTAACTTGTATGCTTAAAGTTTTTAATGGTTAGGTACAGTAGGACAAATTTTGTAAAAGGCCTTTACACACAAGTATGTTTTCATTTATATGTGGACACCCCTTCAAAGTAGTGGATTTGGCTATTTGAATGAAACCTTTTGCTGACATTAGAATGGCCTTACTGAAGAGTTCAGTGACTATCAACGTGGCATAGGATGCCACCTTTCCAACAAGTCAGTTCATCAAATGTGTGCCCTGCTAGAGCTGTCACCGTCAATTGTAAGTGCTATTATTGTGGAGTGGAAATGTCAAGGAGCAACAATGGCCATCCGCTATCTGGCAGTCTGACAGACAAATCTGGGTTTGTTCAGATGCCAAAAGAAAGCTACCTGTCCCAATGCATAGTGCCAACTGTAAAGTTTGGTGGTGGAGGAATAATGGTCTGGGGATGTTTTCCATGGTTCGTGCTAGGCCCCTTAGTTCCAGTGAAGGGAATTCTTAATGTGACAGCACACAATGACATTCTGGATCCATGATCATGGAACCTGAAAGGCTGTAAGAAAGAAGCCACTGCTCCAAAACCGCCATTAAAAAAGCCAGACTTACGGTTTGCAACTGCACATGGGAACAAAGATCGTACTTTTTGGAGAAATGTCCTGTGGTCTGATAAAATAGAACTGTTTGGCCATAATGACCATCGTTATGTTTGGAGGAAAAAGAACACCATCCCAACCGTGAAGCACGGGGGTGGCAGCATCATGTTGTGGTGGTGCTTTGCTGCAAGAGGACCTGGTGCACTTCACAAAATAGATGGCATCATGAGGGAGGAAAATTATGTGGATATATTGAAGCAAAATCTCAAGACATCAGTCAGGAAGTTAAAGCTTGGTTGCAAATGGGTCTTCCAAATGGACAAWGACCTCAAGCGTACTTCCAAAGTTGTGGCAAAATGGCTTAAGGACAACAAAGTCAAGGTATTGGAGTGGCCGTCACAAAGCCCTGACCTCAATCCTATACAAAATTTGTGGGCAGAACTGAAAAGGCGCGTGCGAGCAAGGAGGCCTGCAAACCTGACTCAGTTACACCAGCTCTGTCTGGAGGAAGCTTGTGGAAGGCTACCCAAAACGTTTGACCCAAGTTAAACAATTTAAAGGCAATGCAACCAACTACTAATTGAGTGTATGTAAACTTCTGACCCACTGGGAATGTGATGAAAGAAATAAAAGCTGAAATAAATCATTCTCTCTACTATTATTCTGACATTTCACATTATTAAAATAAAGTGGTGATCCTAACTGACCTAGACAGGGAATTTTTACTAGGATTAAATGTCAGGAATTGTGAAACTGAGTTGAAATGTATTTGGCTAAGGTGTATGTAAACTTCCGACTTCAACTGTATATGGCCACTGTCCCTTTCTGCAATCTATCACATCTAAATACATTATAATAATTCGGTGTCTTATACACTGAGTATACGAAACATTAGGAAGACCTGCTCTTTCCATGACAGATTGACAAGGTGAACGCTATCATCGCTTATTAATTTCACATGTTAAATCCACTTCAGTCAGTGTAGATAAAGGGGAGCAGATGATTTAAAGGATTTTTAAGTCGTGTTACAATTGAGACATGGATTGTGTATGTGTGCCATTCAGAGAATGAATGGGCAAGTAGTTGACGGTTAACTAACTCGGAATTTCAACTCGGGAACTCAGGCCTCTTTGTAGAGCTTTCCGACAAAGATCACTGATGTCATGATTTGAATTTGTATTTTTCCAGAGTTCCCATTTGTCTTGAAAGCACCAACTATTTTTTATTGTTGATCTAAAATGGCTCCTTATTTGAGATTGGGGAAACTGCTCTTGTTCTAGCTTCCATTAGGCCTAGATCTGAATTTTTWTTGTGTCTAAGGAAGATCAGAGCCAAGTAATTAATCAAATGTTTTAACATGTACTGTTCTTGCATGCCTGTTGTTCATAGCCTCTGTTCTTGCGGTCTTACAGGATTCACCAGCTCCGGATATGTCCTTCATATTTGATTGGATTTATAGTGGTTTCAGTAGCGTACTGCAGTTTTTAGGTAAGTACTATCTAAACATCACCTATTACACTTTCAATATTGTCCTCTGAATGGCTTGTATAGGAAGATGGCTCTTAAGCTACTCAGTACTGATACCTTTTCTGTTTATTTCTTGGTTTTCCCAATCGCCACCCGTTCTAAAGAATGCCAACGAGTGTGGTACTGTCTGTCGTTCCTAGAAATCCATGTTGTCCCTCTTGTGGTTGAACGGGATAACTGATGATTTGAGTAGTATAGGCCTAGGTGTTTTACAGTGTGTGTGCCCACTACCAAGCTACAGTGAAACACAAACAAGAGGCTGCTGCTACCGCTCGCTTTAGCCTCCCTCTCCAGAGCCCTCTAGTTTCTGTGACACTAGCTAGCTCTCATCCCCGAGAGGCGTGGTGACACTCCTGCTTAACTTGTTAAACAGGTAGTGCTGATGTTCCAGTGGTGTGGAGTAATGATGACGGCTAGGCCTCAGCTCACTCGGATAGAAATGACAAAGCTTGTTCACTATAGATTATGCATACCTGACAGCAAGTCTTAACTTGTTACTTCAACACTTTCAAGTTTGACTTATTTTGTTGCTGAGAAGAGTTTCCAATGATTTGGTTTCATTGTGAATACATTGTTAGGCAAAGGAAAGTCAAAAATTATTGACAGGGCAAGGTGATAGGAAGTCGCAGCTTCTTCGCTTTCAATGTACAAAAACATTTCTGAAATATTTGTTTGATACATTTATTATATTTTAGGACTGTACAAGAAATCGGGCAAGTTAGTATTTCTTGGACTGGACAATGCTGGCAAGACAACGCTACTGCACATGCTCAAAGATGACAGATTGGGACAGCATGTGCCAACTTTACATCCAAGTGAGTATATCTTTTATAGTCACATTTGTGTAATTTTTCTGTAAACGTACCCATCGAGAGCTAAGGAAACAGACGGTAGCTTGTGAAACAGGCCTAACAGTGCAACAATCAATCCCAAGTAGGATCTTCTCCGCAGTGATAATTTCAACAACAAAAATAGTGACACAAATATTCGTCAAACACCAGGTTTTTTTGGTGCCAATTGACTAGACTATAAATGACTAAATAGACTAAGACAAAAATATAAATATAAATTTTCATATCAGTTGACTGAGACGAGACTTACTTCTCTGACTAAAATCTGACTTTTAAGTGGACTGGACAGGAGTTTTTCGAGAGATTAAGAGCTTTTCAGTGACGAGTATAATTTTTTTGATTTTAGCAGCACAGATGTGCTTCGCGATGAATATGGGCAGACAGGCTCCGCTCAGCCTCCGATTATACACATTGCGCAGGTGACTCTCTTGCTTCCCCATAGCTAACCAGTCACACAATACTTTGCCACCTGGTGATTGCTACTCTCTCTTGTCTGTCTCTGTGTGTGTGTTTTGTATGTAATGTGCAATATCTATGTAGGCTAAAATAGGAATTTACATGGCCAGATCTTTCTTATGTTTGTCATATTTCTGCTGTTGGGAAGATAATCTGATGTTATGCAGAAAAATATTGGTAGGACAAGGCTATGTATGTTTGTGCACATGGAAGTCAGTGATTTATGTTTACTATAGGTCATTGAGGCAATACAAATGTAATGTGATTAAAATGAAAGGGCATTTAGTTTACTAAAATGGCACGCTGTTTTCGCCATTTTGACAACTACATCAAATCATAATTCAAATGACAAAAATGTGACAAAATGACTAAGACGACTAAATCCAAAAGAGTGACAAAATGAACACTGCCCCTCAGATGTTCATTAAAAGCTAGCGCTGGCTACTTTTACTCTTGTCCTACCTATTTGATGGTTACCCAATTGACTGAGCTTGTGTAGTAGTTTTCCAATGTAACCATGACCCATTTTACCCACCAGCCTCGGAAGAGCTGACGATTGCTGGCATGACCTTCACCACCTTTGACCTTGGAGGCCATGCACAAGGTATGTATGTGTGCCTGTCTGTGTGCGAGAGTACGTCAATCTGTCCATTTGTTGTTCCCAGCAAAACTGAACTAATTTATTTTGCTTTGTGTGCGTTTTCAAACAGCTCGCAGAGTGTGGAAAAACTACCTCCCCGCCATCAACGGCATCGTCTTCCTTGTGGATTGCTTGGACATCCCGAGATTGGCCGAGTCCAAAACAGAACTTGATGTGGGTAATCATGGATTTCACAACTACATTGAAAAGGCCCCATGAATACGATAAATGGGTCTGAAAACGATTTCAAATTAACCCACGTACATGTTCTATCTGAACAAATGGCCTTTTCATAAGCAGTTCATCAGTTTTGTACTGATTTCTTTGGATATGTGCGACGAAAGAATGGTTTCTTTACCGTTTCCAAAGTCGTAACTGCTAAAAGTTTCATTGGTAGATTATGTCTAACATCATGACATGTTTAGTGTGGAGTGATGTGATAACTAACTAGACATCTCTGTCCTGTGGTACACACAGGCACTAATGACAGATGAGACCATTGGAAACGTGCCCATCCTGGTCCTTGGCAACAAGATTGACAGAAACGAAGCCGTCAGCGAGGAGAAACTGCGTGAGATGTTTGGATTGTATGGACAGACAACAGGCAAGGTGAGGAGATCACTGCACTAACCCACATCTCCTGTCATCTGCTGATACTACTGTGCCACCCACTTTTCTTTCCTCACAGTGCAACTACTGAACTGTACAACACATCACAAGAGTTTCACCTTGTCAAGTCATGTTGGAAAACTCTTGGCCCMAGCAGTAACCAAAGCAATATCCTGTTGAACAGCCTACCTCTAACATATATATGATTTTTAAAACAAAGGAAGAACAAAAACAGAGCCACAGGTGGTTAGAACAACCATGCATTTGAATGATGATGTTCCTGACGTTGTTTGTCTGGTCTCCAGGGCAACATTCCCATGAAGGAGTTGAACACGAGACCACTGGAGTTGTTCATGTGCAGCGTGCTGAAGAGGCAGGGCTACGGGGAGGGCTTCCGCTGGCTCTCCCAGTACATCGACTAGAACCCCGGCAGCAGGAGGCGCTATAGGGAGACTCTCCACTTCTACCACCACCGCCACCACACTCAGTCCCATGTTTGATTTATAAAGTCTGCCTCCACTATCAGAAAAAAACAGTACAACTTGAACCCAATAGACTTTTATTGGTCTCRGGAATTTTTTTGTGTGGCTTTTTTTCTTCCTTTACTCTCTTTTTCTAAGAGAATTAACATAGCATTGATTCTGCAGAAGCGTTGAAAAAAATTCTAACTGATGAATCTTTTCTATTTTGTTTCAGTCTTTTCACCTCCCCCGTGACATCTGTTGGTGTGATAAATGCATTCTAACTCTAAATCTGTAAATTAATCTAATGGTATAGGCCCATCGTACCCTTCCGACACATTTTGAGCAGTGAGACAGAGCTGAGTAGTTGTACACGTCGCAATACATATTTTTTTGAAACTTGAAAGACAACATGCAGATGTGACTCGTGTTTAATCATGTTTCATTCATTTGTTTCTTCATCCTATATATATTTTTTTACATTATTTCAGTAAACATAGAAAGAAATGTAGACAGCAGTACTCACCCTTCTGTGGCTGTGTCATACTCTTATAATATACAGAGCCATGCATTGATCTACATTAATGTGGGAAGGAGGGGAGGGTTTAATTCCTTAAGAGGTCACTTAATGGCATTTCAAGATCACAGTTCATCAACACTGCAATGACTAGTCCCACGCTCCAAGACATGAGTGTAGGTAGACCAACGGGTTGTAGGCAGCATGGACCTCTCGTGGTCCTCGGGCATGGTGTGAGAAGATAGTAGAAAGGACCACAATGGGAAGGTACATTTTAATTCAGAAGAAGGAAAAGGAAAGTAACTATTGGCTATATAACCATCTCTGTGAGTCTGAGGTTCAAAGTTGAAGTTGTTAGCTAGCAGACAAGATCAGAAAGATGATATTTAACTGTGAATTAAATGATTGAAAATAGCTTGATAACATGCAGTAAAAAGTGGTTGGTTTCATATAACATCTAGAAGTTGTCAATGTTATAAAGCCATTTTACTGATGAGTTCCCTGAGCAGATACAAACAGGATCAATATATTGACCAAGTAAGATATGAGGAATAGTCCATGAGTGGGAATGGATAGGCATATGAAAACCTATAAGAAAGAATGTACATGCCCACCATAGATTTTTTTATAAGCGGTTTCCTTGATCAATGTGCATTATAAGAAAAACTATTATGCATGCCTTGTTTTTTGATTTTGAATGACCATCTACAGAAGTACAACACGAGGGAGGAAATGCCAAATTACAATGTTAAGAATTGAGTGCTTATCTCAACGTGTTTTTTCAGAACCATAATTGAATGGCGCATAATACTTTTGTTGTTCTGTCCCTTTGCGTCTCTTTATTCTTTCGTAWTCCATGAGCTGTTCCGATAAGGGAGAGACTTTCTGTTTGCATCATAAATTGTAATAAATGTTTGCAATGAATAACAGGTTAACAGTGGTCCGTAACCAACAGTTATTTTGGAGTGGCTCAGTGGCTTGACTTGTCACTAGAAATGTCATCTTCGTTTTCTCTGCTGTAATAATGGAAGTTGACATTTTAAATGGTTAGGGTTTACGGTAGGGATGTCCTAAGGATCCCGGAACCAATTGAATCTCACTTMACGTGTACGAACAACAAGGGATTGGTGATTGTATTCGCTAAAATATGTTATTAATTAAAGGTATACATTTCAGAACCAAGCGGAAGAGGGCACTTGTATATGACAAACAGGTACATGTAAGTGTTTTCAGGATAACTTTTTTTTTACAAGAATCGACTGATGGTYGCTCGTTGTTGCTAGCGAATTCCAAACTCAACTCTGCCTCGATATAATCGAGTTGAACGTTACTCCGCTGCGGTGTGATTTATGAAAAACGGTTCTGCCACGTCAACATTTGTAATTGGCTGATATAGAATTTGTTACAGGAAATAGACCTAATCGGTCTGGGCTAGAAGGGATACCGATTTTGTTAAAGTGGCGTCATAGTSCCGTCTTCTCCACTCGTAGCTTGAGTTGTCTCAGGAATTTTGTAATGACTCATTTACAACGATGGTGGTTAACACTGCTAGTCTTCAGTATTTTACTAGCCTACAAGCTTTTGAATACCATCTTAACCATTATAAACAGAAGACAATGACCACATGTATTGTAAACAAAAAAGATACAGCGTCTGGACAGAAGTCTCAGTTCGAATTGAATCAAGAAGTGATATTAATCTAGGTCGTTACCTAGTAAAATAGCTAGCTTACTCCGTTGACTCACGTTATATATTGTAGCTAGCTAAGTAGACAGACGTGTGTGTTATTAATCGATTTTAGATTAGCTATAGAGATTAACTGCTATTCTAACTTGTCATTTGTTTAACACCTCAGATCTCGCATCGTGAAAAAACTTGCATTGGGAACTCATATGTTCCCTATGATGGAACTCCCTGGTGTTTGGTAAGAGAACCTACTGTACGCCTGCCACCATGGCAAGGATAAACATGCGAGTGATAGTAAGAGGGAAACACAAATGGTAAATTAGCTAATGTTTTACAAAGAGGCACAGTAAAGGTGATTACGATTGACTGATGTTGTGAGGGGATGTCGGTCAGGAATGGAGAGTTGAGAGGTTGAGAAGGGTATGTGTTAGAAAGGGAAGAGAACCACAAGATGCAGGACTCCTTGTTCCCCAAATATCCAAGAAAACAGATGGATACAGGGCTTTCTCCTACAGAGATCCTCTTTTATGTGAGAGAGTCGGACTTGGTTTCAGTCTTGTAAGTAACGTTACGTCACGTCACTAAGCCTTGGACAAATAATCCTTGTCTGAGCATGAACGGCCCATATGGACAGAAGTATATCTCCTGTTTCTGTCACGTAAGGCAACTTGATGTACAAGTAGCCTGTTCTCCCCTGGACAGGACGCTAGTTCCCTAATTCCTTAATGCTGAGAGCCAAGCAGAGAAGCATCAGGTCCCATTGCACTGGACTGATGAACCATACCACTGACTATTATGGGGGAGTCCCTGGCTTGTTGCACTGGACGGGGCCACATTGTCTCTCGATCCCCCTGTCCCAGTCTCTAGTGTTTATGCTGCAATAGTTTTTATTTGCCTAGGGTCCATGGTCAGCTTGTCTCATCTGGTGTACTGTACTGTGTCTTATCTGATGTACATAAGTATGCTCCCAGTAGCCCCCTTCTTTTGTCCTTTTCTACATCTAACTCCAGGACATGCCTGGCCCTACGCCTACCTGGACTGTGGCCGAGGACCCCTAGTCCTAGCTCCTCCCCTGGGGTGTGTCTAGCCCTAGCCCCTCCCCCGGGTCTGTCTACCCCAAATGAGATTGAGATTATTCCAGAATACAATCATAATGAAGATTGTTTTCTGTGATTATCTACGGTACATTTAACATTTCCGTTCTACAATATTTTTCTCAAAATTGTATTTTTGGTGTGGTTTGTCTCTCACAGAACATGAGGCCGAGGAGAAAAAAACTCACAAAACCCAGACACTGGGAACAAGGTAAAGTAAAAAAAACTAAAACAAAGGAACATCAGTGGGAGTTAACACACACACATCTAAATATCATAACACATCTGAACATACAAAACAATGGCAAATACAGCAGATAAAACACATCTAGGACTACACACTAACCAAGCAAACAAGGATTAGGATTGTATCATTATCATAATACTTACGCCTATCCAAACATCTCCATAAGTGCATAGGGGTAGGTCTAACATATCCATCCACAGACACAATTTTTTACTTTTCAGGAGAAGAGATGTAAAAATGAGAGAAAAAATGTAAGAGAGTGGAAAGGGAGGAGACAGTAGACAGAAGAGAAAAGGTAAGGGAGAGGAGACGGTAGAGAGGGGAGAGGAGACACTAGAGGGAAGGGGAGACGGTAGAGAGGGAAGGGGAGACGGTAGAGAGGGAAGGGGAGACGGTAGAGAGGGAAGGGGAGACGGTAGAGAGGGAAGAAGAGACGGTAGAGAGAGAGGGGAGAGCAGACGGTGGAGAGGGGAGAGGAGACGGTAGAGAAAGAGGGGAGAGAGACGTAAGAAAGAGGGAGGAGAACGGTAGAGAAAGAGGGGAGAGGAGACGGTAGAGAAAGAGGAGAGAGGAGACGGTAGAGAAAGAGGGGGGAGGGGAGGAGTTAGAGGAAGAAAGGGAGAGGATAGGGTTCAACTTCATGTTAGGAGAGTGAGGGTTCCACTCTTTTTAAAGTTCCACATATTTGTTGTATTTTGTGTTTTTAATGGAAACGATTATAATAAATGAAATCTAAGCAACCAATGACTTTGTTCTTTTTGGCATCCCTCATGCCATATTCCTATTGCTAGCGTTATAGTTATTGCTATTCCATTACTTCAGTTCCATTGCTGTAGTCTGGTGGCCAGTTAGTATATGAAAATAAAGAATAAGAAAAGATTAACATTCTTCACATCACAGACTGGTAGAGCTGGGACACCAGATTGGTGCAATAATTATCAAGTAGAACAGAAAAACTACTCAAACTCTACACGGACCTCTAGCCGCTGTCCTCTTAAGTTCCACTAGGGCAAAATTACTAGCTGATAACACTAATAAATATTTTTTTTWATATTTATTGAACCTTTATTTAACTAGGCAAGTCAATTAAGAACAAATTATTATTTACAATGACAGCCTACCCCGGACGTAGCTGGGCCAATTGTGCGCCACCCTATGGGACTCCCAATCACGGCCGGATGTGATACAGCCTGGATTCGAACCAGGTACTGTYGTGACGCCTCTTGCATTGAGATGCTAGCTAGCGGTTCTGTGGAAATCAAGTCCAGTCTGCTGTAGAACTCGACAATGTGTAAAACGCAAACTTGTAATGAACAGGACTATGACAAAATCGGTATCCCTTCAAGCCATGACAAAAACTCGTAGTGAACGAGAATATGACGTAACTTTGACAGTAACGGTAAATTAATCAAAATAACGTGATTAATGAGAATATGTAAAGTGATAATGCCCTCGAAACCGGTGTGTATCGAATTCGTCTCGGGCCTAACAACACCCGTGCTAATATATCCTCCAAACACCGTCTTCTCGAGCATTATCACTTAAATAATCACATCCAGCTGTTTTTTATAGCATTGGTCTGAGTATGGTTGTCACTAGTTACCACAGCCACAAATTCCAAATTATGGCTAACCCCTGTGCCTATTTCTACAATTTATCTTCTTAAAATCAGATTTTAAACCACCTAACCTTAATCGTAACCACACTGCTAACCTTATGCCTAACCTTAAATTAAAACCAAAAAGCAACAAAAAAAGCATGCATTTTTACGATAATTTAGACTTTGTGGCGGGGGTAACTAGTGACAACCACTAATTACGTCAGGATATCTCCTGATGGGAAATAGCTTCTATCACGTGCAATTACGTCAACAATTTTAATTGGCGGATGCGGATTTTGAGACGGAGAAACAGTTTACATTTAAACTGTTCGTAATGTTCGCAAGTATAGCTCCAATATTTCCAATGTATACTACCAGACCAGGACATGTTATTCTCTTTCTACTGACTCGATGCATCCGTCCTAAATGGCACCCTTATTCCTTATATAGTGCACACAAAATCTAAGTAAAGGAATGGAATAAGAATATATACTGTACATATAAATATATGGATGAGCAATGACAGAGCGACATAGGCAAGATGCAATAGATGGTATTTAAAATACAGTATATACATATGAGATGAGTGATGCAATATATGTAAACATTAACAAAGGCCAGAGGCGATGTGGGAAGTGTGGCCTCATGGTCCTGATGCTAGTCCTGGCTGTTTTCTCCTGTCAGTGGGAGTCTGCATGGTCAACATTGTTAAATGGGAACGTTATAAGCTGGATGAGAAGGACATACTCGATTGATGAATTCATTTGAAAAGAAAATGGAAATCACTGTGTACTGCATATGTTAAAAGAGACTGAGATATGGGACAATATACTCTTCTCAGTCAATACAGTTCCTCAGGGTAAAAAAACAACTGATCTGAACCACCTCATTATATTATTGAGTGTCCCGAAGGACACACATGGCTCTGGTCAAATGTTGTGTATTAGGTAGTTGTTGTGGAATTGTTAGATTACATGTTAGATATTGCCGCACTTTCGGAACTAGAAGCACAAGCATTTCACTACACTCGCAATAACATCTGCTAACCATGTGTATGTGACCAATAAAATTTAATTTGATTCTGGGCACATCTGTCCCTCTCAGCCCTGCCACCTCCAGGCCCCTCCACAGTTCCACTCACAGCGGCACCACCAACTCCACTGCCCCCTCACAGGGTTGGCCAGTTTTGGGCTGGGAGATGGAGGTCCTCGACACTTCTGGCTCTCCTTAATGGGAACCCTGGTGGTCTTTCCTCCTTTGGCTGGTCTGATGCAGAATCCCCTGATGGTCGACTTCTGTGTTACACCGTTCAAGTGTGTGGCTGGCCTCGGTCTCACCTGTACGCAGAGAGGATGATCTCTGGTCTGGGAATGGATCAGTTGCTTCCTCTGGCCAGGCAAGACTGTGGGCAATCTTGTCCACTTCCAGAACCAACTGAGAATGGCTCAGCTGTTGATGGTTGAATGATGTTGAAGGGTTTGATTTGAAGATTAAACAGAACACAATTATAACTTCATTGTCTTCACAAACCAGCTCTACCATCTCAATACACATGACTTTTCGTGTACATAACCTTGTATGTGTGCCAACGTGTGATTACAATGTTTTTGTCATTATTACAGAATGTCATGTATAGGACCCTTAAATGTTTTCATTTCAAATTGTTTTAACTGGATAAGAATGGATGATTGAAAATATGTGATAATTCATTATACAAAGACCAAAAGCATTCCCACCAACCTCTGCGAGTCTGCTCTGTTGTGGAGCGTAGAGTGACTGTTGTGATGCTGTCTTCACGGTGACAGCACATGACATAAAGTAGGACACGGGAAGTGATTTCCAATTGCTGAGGATGGCATTACCTCTGTCCCATTTCGGATCAAATCAGCATTAAGACAACTTTCATACTAACAACAATGAGAAGAGAGCACCATCTGTCCTCCACAATTCGCACTGTCTGTGTTTTATTACCAAATGATATTGGATAACAAAGGTAATCTCTAATGAACTTCTGAAAAACTGTCCATGACAGTTTTTAAAACCCATGAATACATGAGACGCATCATTAATGGTTGAACGTAAAAGACACATTTGATATATTTCTGCCATTTTTAGCTACATTAGCTATATTTCTTTAATTACATCTTAAATGTTTTCCTATTTTTCCTTGTGCTGGCGAATGCTGTATATATGTACATGTTTCAGAGTGTAGCCTACTTATAACTTTATTTCTAGATGTTATATAAGTATCACGTAGGATGACCTCACCAGTGAGATGACAACCATTCAGTGCCAGACATGCTTTGTTGTCTGGGGAGTCATTTGATTGACCTCATGTGTGCCTCTGTACTGTACTCTGAGTTTGGATTCAGTCTATGTGCACACACACACGGTTACAGTAGCTGATTGATCTGGTTCTAGTTGATGGGTGAGAAGATAACGGGCAATTCTGGCATGTGTCCCTTGTTCCCAGTTCAACAAACCAGACCAGACACAAGTGACTGGAATGTTAGAGGAAGTGCAATAGATTGTGTCGAAACGTGAAGATGACACTCGTGTGAATGATTGTCCCATCTAGGTTTGTGATGACAAGTGAATTCTGTATGGGAATGTAATGATGAGCTTATGGTTATTGAGCTAAATTAAGTTCTGCATTGTCAATTTTTTTTTATACATTTGTTTGACGGTGTGGGCATGACTTTCATATTGTGGCATTATCAAATACCTTTGATTTGATTTGACTTGAGCCTAACCATTTGCTGAGGCAAAAGTAGGAGAATATTGGACCAAAAAGCCTATGGTCTTGAATAACTGATAATCATAACTATAACCTGTATTTCAAGAGATATTTGTGAGTTTGCACATACTATACTTATTTCTTGATGGGAAAGGCCACTGTACTTTACTGTATTTCAGTGAAGGATGGCACTTAATGTTGGCATACGGGGCCAACACTACAAAGACATTGAGGCCGGACCAAGTCTTTACGACGCACATAAAGACATGTCTTCTTGCCTAGCAATGAAACATAATGACAGAATCAAGTTCAGACTTTTACAACTTTACATTAGGTGAAAAGTACATGCGCGCACGCACACACAAACACAGCGCCTATTATCTGTGTATAAAAACAAGTGGATCCTTTTGGCTGGGATCCTATCTTCCACTTCCTAGGTTTGATACACCTTGTGCTGAAGTATGTGCTGAAGCCAGGACCCATTTGGAAACTGGGAGCCGTAACCAGAGAGAAAACTTAATTCACTCCAGGGGCYGCACTGATTTTGCCCCACGGTAACCAAAAATAGACATGAAATGTTTACAGACTTGGAGCAATGCTGTCTGACTGGAGAGGGAGACTAACTGGAAGTATAAGCAAAAAAAGAAAAAAGAGAAGGGAACTTCTCAGAGAAAGGGAGATAGGTCACAGAGCTGTGATGGTGCTCGGAACAATGCTGCCTGCTTTTCTCTCTCTCACACACCACACGCACGCACTCCCAGAGGACACAGCCCCTAAATATACAAACTTAAACAGTGGAGACAGTGATAGTGGAGGGGGACTCGGAGCTCTGTCAGCCCAGACACACTTCAAAAGAGCCGAAAAGAAGGAGAAAGCCCCCGGCTATGACAGAGGATAATGCAACCGGCTGAAACACCCTCCCCTGATAATAAACTGAGAAGAAGAGACACTGTTGTTCATTGTTAAAGGTCGTTCCACCAATTCGTTAACTTTTAGAAGTGTAAAAATGTTTACTTAATTTCACCTAATAACATTGTGTCACAAAGACAACTTAATAATATGAATGTACAGTTGAAGTCAGAAGTTTACATACACCTTAGCCAAATACATTTAAACTCTGTTTTTCACAATTCCTGACATTTAATCCTAGTAAAAATTCCCTGTCTTAGGTCAGTTAGGATCACCACTTTATTTCAAGAATGTGAAATGTCAGAATAATACTAGAGAGAATGATTTATTTCAGCTTTTATTTCTTTCATCACATTCCCAGTGGGTCAGAAGTTTACATACACTGAATTAGTATTTGGTAGCATTGCCTTTAAATTGTTTTACTTGGGTCAAACGTTTCAAATAGCCTTCCACAAGCTTCCCACAACAAGTTGGGTGAATTTTGACCCATTCCCCCTGACAGAGCTGGTGTAACTGAGTCAGGTTTGTAGGCCTCCTTGCTCGCACACGCTTTTTCAGTTCTGCCCACACATTTTCTATAGGATTGAGGTCAGGGCTTTGTGATGGCCACTCCATTACCTTGACTTTGTTGTCCTTTAGCCATTTTGCCACAACTTTGGAAGTATGCTTGGGGTCATTGTCCATTTGGAAGACCCATTTGCGACTAAGCTTTAACTTCCTGACTGATGTCTTGAGATATTGCTTCAATATATCCACATAATTCTACTTCCTAATGATGCCATCTATTTTGTGAAGTGCACCAGCCCTCCTGCAGCAAAGTGTAACAGTATAACTTTAGACCGTCCCCTCGCCCCGACCCGGGCACGAACCAGGGACCCTCTGCACACATCAACAACTGACACCCACGAAGCGTCGTTACCCATCGCTCCACAAAAGCCGCGGCCCTTGCGGAGCAAGGGGAAACCCTACTTCAAGTCTCAGAGCAAGTGACGTAACCGATTGAAACGCTATTAGCGCGTACCCGCTAACTAGCTAGCCATTTCACATCCGTTACAAAAGCACCCCCACAACATGATGCTGCCACCCCTGTGCTTCACAGTTGGGATGGTGTTCTACTGCTTACAAGCTACCCCCTTTTTCCTCCAAACATAATGATTGTCATTATGGCCAAACAGTTCTATTTTTGTTTCATCAGACCAGAGGACATTTCTCCAAAAAGTACAATCTCTGTCCCCATGTGCAGTTGCAAACCGTAGTCTGGCTTTTTTATGGCGGTTTTGGAGCAGTGGCTTCTTCCTTACGGCCTTTCAGATTGTCGATATAGGACTCGTTTTACTGTGGATATAGATGCTTTTGTACCAGTTTTCTCCACCATCTTCACAAGGTCCTTTGCTGTTGTTCTGGGATTGATTTGCACTTTTCGCACCAAAGTACGTTCGGCTGCGTGGTCCCATGGTGTTTATACTTGCGTACTATTGTTTGTACAGGTGAACGTGGTACCTTCAGGCCTTTGGAAATTGCTCCCAAGGATGAACACATTTTTTTCCTGAGGTCTTGGCTGATTTCTTTTGATTTTCCCATGATGTCAAGCAAAGAGGCTTGACATCTGAAAGGTAGGCCTTGAAATACATCCACAGGTACACCTCCAATTGACTCAAATGATGTCAATTAGCCTATCAGAAGCTTCTAAAGCCATGACATAATTTTCTGGAATTTTCCAAGAAAARTATGGCACATTCAACTTAATGTATGTACATTTTGACCCACTGGAATTGTGTATTATAAGTGAAATGATCTGTCTGTAAAAAATTGTTGGAAAAATGACTTATGTCATGCACAAAGAAGATGTCCTATCTGACTTGCCAAACCTATAGTTTGTTAACAAGAAATCTGTGGAGTGGTTGAAAAATTTGTTTTAATGACTCCAACCTAAGTGTATGTAAACTTCCGACTTCAACTGTGGGGACGACGTCCTCGATGCACTTATTGATAAAGCCAGTGACTGATGTGGTGTGACGGAGTAACTCAGATGTGACTGAGATGAACGAAGAATCCCGGAACATATTCCAGTCTGTGTTAGCAAAACAGTCCTGTAGTTTAGCAATCTGCTTCATCTGACCACATTTTTTAGACCATGTCACTGGTGCTTCCTGCTTTAATTTTAGCTTGTAAGCAGGAATCAGGAGAATAGAGTTATGGTCAGATTTGCCAAATGGAGGGCGAGGGAGAGCTTTGTACGAGTCTCTGTGTGTGGAGTAATAAGGTGGTCTAGAATTTTTTCCCCCTCTGGTTGCACATTTAACGTGCTGATAGAAATTAGGTAAAACGGATTTAAGTTTCCCTGCATTAAAGCCCTCGGCCACTAAGAGTGCCGCCTCTGGATGAGCGTTTTCCGCTTTGCTTGTGACGGAATACAGCTCATTGAATGCGGTTTTATTGCCAGCCTCGATCTGTGGTGGTATGTCGACAGCTATGAAAAATACAGATGAACACTCTCTAGGTAGATAGAGTATCTCTTGATAAGCTGTAGACCACACTACCTCAGGCGAGCAAAACCCTGAGACTTCCTTAAATATTGTGCACCAGCTATTGTTTACAAATATGCATAGGCCCGCGCACTGTGTCTTACCAGAGGCTGCTGTTCTATCCTGCCGATAGTGTATAACCCGCCAGCTGTATGTTCTTAATGTCGTCTTTCAGGCATGACTCGGTGAAACATAAGATATTACAGTTTTCAATGTCCAATTGGTAGGATATACGTGCTTTCAGTTCGTCCCAATTATTTTCCAGCGATTGAACGTTGGCTGGCAGAACGGAAGGCAAGGGCAGATAGCCACTCTTTGCCTGATCCTCACAAGGCATCCTGCTCTCTTTCCACGACACCTACGCTTCCTTTTCCAGCGAATCACGGGGATCTGGGCCTGGTCGGGTGTCCGTAGTATATCGTTGAAGAAAAACTCTGTCTAATTTGAGGTGAATAATCCCAGTTCTGATGTCCAGAAGGTCTTTTCGATCATAAGAGATGGTAGCAGCAACATTATGTACAAAACAAGTTACAAACAATGCGAGAAAACAAACAAAATAGCATGGTTGGTTAAGAGCCGATAAGACGGCAGCCCTACCCTCCGGCGCCATCTTCGCAAAACACCAGAAAATAGCCAAAAAGAGTAGAACCAGTTAACCCTGCTTTTCTACTGATTTTACTCACAAAAGCTCTGACGAAGGCCGTGAGGCCGATACGTAAGCTTATTAAAGATCAGTGACACTATCAAGAGCAATGTGCGGTTTCCTTTTTCCTTCACACTGATTTTACTGACATTGATTCTACTATAAATGTTCAATATTTCTTATGTATGTAAAAAGGAATAGTGTCACCATAATAAAATGAGAGTTCAGTTCACGTAACAGGGTTGACCTTAAAATGAGGGACAGACGTAAATGAATCACTAATAACATAAATTATAATCTTCAGAAATGACTGTCAAAGCCAAAAAATAACTAGGGCCTCTTAATGATGGTGAAAACTTGGAGAAATGTTGGGGTTAATTGGGTTAACATTTTCCTAGATGCTGAATTTTGGCACTTAAGCAAGTCTTTATTCCTATAAAAAACAGAATTCTCTATGTGGTCTATATTCAAGTGCACTTCATTTAATATGTTATGATGTTGACTACTTTAAACGTCTTATTTTTCAGAACCGCTGGACCTAATTTGGTATGTTGAATCTATGGATGCATGTCTTTAAACACAACATCTTCCAATATTCTAGCTCAACCAAGATGGCTGCTACAAACCAATGAGTTTGTATGAGTTTTTAAATTTTATGTCTAACATCGCCACCAAAAGGCCAAACTGAAAGACACTCTACAGGTTAGCTAGACACATCATCGAACATGTGTGCCAAATGTAATCACTCGGAGTCAAACCGATCAAGAGATATAAACATGTGCCAGTTATACCGCCATCGTGTGATCGATCTGAAAGTACTTGCATATGTTGAGTCTTCACACTGTTTGGAACATGTGTATCAAATGTCGTCCACGTAAATATAAAATGGACGCAAAAGGCACTCTTCGTGGAACGACCTGTTAACCTACTACTCTACAGCTTAATAAACACTTTGACTGAAGTCTACAGGGACAGCCATCTTTGAAAGTGTTAGTTTTTTGGRTAACAATATAGACCAGTATTGGATTTGTGATTGTCAATAGAGCTCCACTCCAAATTAGGACAATATTGTAATTGTCCTCAATCGTGTACTGTTACTGTAGCCTAGTGAGGAATTGATTTTGATGTAATTTAATATGGCCACAAGAGGTCACTAGTTGAGTGTTTCACTGTCAACTCCTCCTGTCCGGCTTCCACTCTGCAGATCCGCTCTGGCAGAACAGTGTTCTCTAGTTGCTTAGTCTCCTCCAAAATGGTTTAACATGCGGGGTCATAAAGTCAGGCCAGTTGATGTAGACATCCTGTCATGGTAGCAGCCCCTTCCTCCCACAACGCCATGTTAAGGGATGCCCAGCCGTAGCATTGACATAAATTGGCAACTAATGCCCCTCAGAAGTGACTTTTTCCCAGCTGTCCACCTGCAGGAGACAAAATGACAGCTGCCCCCTCGTGTGGCAGGATGACTCAACTGCAATCTGTTTCTGTTTTGGACAGAAACGTTACAGACGAGTCAGAAGAGGTCATGGGGGATTATTCACCAACATGGCAACTGTCCACATTACAGTGACATAATCATATTACATTTACCAACTGTTTGTTCATATAGACAGACATAGCTAAGAGGTAGCAATGAGTCTAAACAGCAGTGATGGTATCAAATCATTATTTTAAAAGGATACATGGTGGCCTTATGCGTTTGTGCGACTATCAAGATACCATTACTTTTAAAAATCAACCAACTTTTAGTTTGGTTTTTTCAATTCACACACAGGTTTACTCCCAGTATAGCTGCTCTACTACTATTTTTTAWAATATAGATTTGATCGACAGCACTTCTTCTGTCATGGTGGGTATTTACTAGGGAAGTAATACAGTACGTCACTTACAGCAAAGTGCCTTGGACCCAAGCCATGAACAACAATAAACTATCTTTCATTTCCTGCGGGCTGGTGGGTAGGACTCTTTAAACAAGTCGTCCACAAAGTCAACGCTTGTTTCTTTAAGAGCAGCGGGAGACCCTAATTCTTCCCAGAGAACACTGAAGGTCACGCTCTTAACATTTGGCCTTTGAGGAGGGGAACAGACAATTTCAGATACTTTAAGGATGATTTGTATAAACTACCCTTTGGGTCCGTCCCAAATGGCACCCTATTCCCTATATAGTGCAGTGGCACATAAAGGTCTGGTCAAAAGTAGGGCAAAGGGAATAGGGTGCCATTTGGGATGAAAATGTTTCCTACCCAGTTATTCTGCTTGCTGGATGTCCTGGGAAATTTGTTGTAAAAGTGTCTAAAAGTGGTGTAAATTTGACAGGAACATGGCAGAAGTCCATTAACATTTTGTTATAAAAGATTCTCTCTGCTTCGTCAAGTCTTTAAAGTACGGGATGTTTTTGATGTTACTTGGAAATGTTAAACGGTTGACATAGGCACATGGTATATATAGCAAGCTACAGTATGAGCTATCAAGCACTGAGAGGAACTAGCTGTATAAAGATACTATGGTTTTGTTCACCTGAAGATTAATGTGTTAACAGCAACTTATTCATCACCTTCAGCTTTTCTTACACATACACTTGTCAACATTTAGTAGGCCTACAACTTGGGATGTTTCATATATAATAGAGCGTTTTACAATTAGTACATTCCTCTTAAGATAGCTAGGTGAAGGTGGCAGGGGTGACTTGGGGTTTAAGATCATTTTTTGAAGAGGTAGTGTTTCAGAAGTTTTAGGAAGATTGGCAGGGACTCAGCTGTCCTGACGTTAAGGGGAAGCTTGTTCCACCATTGGGGGAGGGGGGGGGGGGGGGGCAGCCAGGACAGATAAACGCTTTAACTGGGCATAGCGGGAGGTGACCCCTGTGAGGTTGAAGGGCCAAGAAACCAGAGTTGTGTGGTTTGTGCCCGGGTTGGGGTGTAAGGTTTGAGCATAGCCTGAAGGTAGGGAGGGGCATTCCCCTTGCAGGTCTGTAGGCAAACACCAGGGGATGCGAGCTTCAACTGGAAGCTAGTGGAGTAGGCGGAAGAGCGGGTGACATGGGAGAAATTGGGGAGGTTGAAATCCAGGCGGGCGGCGGCCTTCTGGATAACTTTCAATGGTTTGATGGCACAAGCGTCACCTTTTACTGTCCCTTTATCTCTCAACCTACAGTACATGTAAAATGAAGTATCTAGCCTAGTTACCTCTGGGTCCGTCTGTAGAGACCCAGATTGATTCAACACAGTGTGACTGAATCAATCAACCCTTGAACAGCGCTTTAAAAAGGGGAATCAGGTATTAGTACATAATTTAAAAAAACGTTTAATTCAATGATATGCAGCCATTGATTCTTTAAGAATATCACTTAGAAATGTGCTTAGTTTAACTATCGTACCCCATCCCTCAACTGTTTATCTTTGTTGTTATTTGAATCCCAGATTGCCCCTTAAAAATGAGCTCCTGGGATGGTGAACTGAACAGAGAGACAGTCCAGAGCATGGGTACACAGAAAGCACTGCTTTATTGACTACACTGGTCAACCACACCATAGTGCCGGGGGGAGGAGGGGGGGGGGGGCAGGTGGGAGGAAGGGGGTCATAGTGGACGCAGCAGCCGTCTTTAAGGCAACACAAACAGCATGCAGATACAGTCACATGGAACATCATAATATTGCTTTTTAACGTTTTGCTTAACATTGAAAGTGTACAAAAAGGAAAAAATAGTTTTTTGCACTAATGAAAAATACATTTTTTGTTTTTCCTCCTACAAAGACTCTAATACAAGAAAATAAATATTGCAAAAAAAGCCAAAAAATAATTTAAAATAGCTCTTCTTTTTAATATATGTTCAATATTTCTCTTTGCTATTAACAAATGGCACAACATTCTTTGAAACAAAGAATACAGGATAAACTCCTGCAACATTCATATTATCGTATTGTAGAACTGATGCAGATCGAGCCTAATTGGGTGTGGAATTTGATAGGATACGGCAGCAGAGATTTCAGCGCCTTTAAAGGACAAATAAGACAGCCACGTGGTGGAGGGAGGAGGAACCATGTCAGAGTCTGCTTTGATCGGAGAGATCACGTACTCCTATCAAAATGACGCATGTGACCATTAGGAGATACAGGACAGGCATATTGGCTGTGTTTACAGGCAGCCCGATTCTGATATTTTCCCCCCACTAATTGGTCTTTTGACCAATCAGACCAGCTCTGAAAAAAGATCTGATGTGATTGGTCAAAAGACCAATTAGTGCCGGTGTAAGTCAACGTCAGAAAAAGGCACCCCATTTCCTACATAGTGCACTACTTTTGACCACAGCCCTATGGGGCCCTGGTCAAAAGTAGTGCACTATATAGGGAAGTGGGCGCCGTTTGTGATGTAGCCTGAATTTGGAGGCAGCAAAGTGATGCCAGATCAACTACAAAAAACAAAACCTGCTAAGTATCAGAGCTTGGCTCTGTTGCAGAGACACAACCGGTAAATTAGCCCGACCTTAGGAGGAGCAGCTATGGTTATGGATAAACCTTCTCTCCTGGAAATGGATTCATACGTGTATTCATACAAGTCACGGAACGAAAGTCGCAAACAAACATGGGAGCAAGTTGTTTGAACTGTGGAACTTGAACATTTTGAAATGCTATTGAATTTAATGAGAGGAACACATTCTGTGACCCTGCTGGTCACAAATAGCTTGAGTACATCCTAAATGGCACCCTTTTTCCTTCATAGTGCACTACCTTTGACCAGGGCCGTAGGTACTATAATAGGGAATAGGATGCCATTTGAGATGCACCCGCTGTGTTGCCAGAGAGCAGCGGTTAGTTTCTGTGAGTGTTCTCCATGGAGGAAGTGAGAGAACAAAAGGTCTCTCCCAGGCTTCAGCTGCACGCTGATCAGCCCACTGGGGAGCCGGCCTGACCATTTTAACTTCAATTAGCCCAGAAACACACACACACACACACACACACACACACAAATGCTTGCACACACACAGATACACACTCGTGACTCGACAGACAAACATGCACGCACACACAAGCATTGACTCGGACAGACACTAAAACAAACGCACACTCACTACTGGCTATGCAGTTCCCACCTTTCAAATCAATTTCTCTCTGGTTCTGCATATAAAACAAAACCAGAGAAAGTAAATAATCCTAGCTCCAGTGAAAACAGAGAAGTGTTTGCACTTTACGTTTTGTGAGCCACACAGAGGGAGGGACAGAGAGAGAGGGAGGGGTGTTGTTTAGATTCCCTGTCTGTTAAGTTCACTGTGGACAGGGTGCAAACACTAAGAGGAAAGAACAAACTGTCCTCTCTCTCTCTCACTCTCCCTCTCCCTCCCTCCCTCCACCAGTGTTTCTCTCACTCGCTCTCCCTCCCTCCACCAGTGTTTCTCTCACTCACTCTCCCTCACTCCACCAGTGTTTCCCTCTCTCCCTCTCGATCTTTCGCTCTTCTGCCCAGAGCGGCAGCAGTGACAAACGCTCCCTCCATTACACAACACATGCACGTCATTATTTGTCCTTAAAGCTTCTTCCTTTGACCCGCCCGTGCTTCAAAACTCTGAAGGAGCTGAGGCGGGCCGTCGGGAACACTGAAGAAGGGGAGGGAAGTGAGACAGAGCACTGGTCTGCGGGGCGGGTGTTGGATTGGAACCATACTTCCCAGTGTGGAAGCAGTCAGTCGACGCTCGGAGAAGCGCTAGTAAGGAAGCAGTCTGTCTGATTATGAGTCAGCATTCTAGTTATATGAGCCGCGGCTGAAGCGTTACAAAAACAGCTTGCGAAGGCTTTTAACACGGAAACAAAAACGGTTTCTAGTACAGTATTCTACATTATTGTTGGTGCATAAAAATAAAATAAAAACGGATAAGTAAACGGCAGTCAAACTACTTGAACCAGTTCCCTAAGGGATAAAGCAACTAACACAGAAGAGGAGATCCTTTTCAATGATGTTGTCGTTGTGTTCTGTTAGTGTGCTGACGGCTTTTGTCACGCTACAGACAACAACAGCAGCGGCAGCAGCAGCTGGGTGGTACGGAGACAGCACTAGGACATTCATCCACAGCAACGGCAAAGCAGCATTTCTCAACCCAATTCCAGGGGACCCACTGTCGGGAATGCACGTTTTGTTCCAGCCCAGCACTAACACACCCTACTCAACTGATCATCACTTTGATTAGCAGAATACGGTGTGTTAGTGTAGGGCTGGAATAAAACATGCAAACCAGGTGGGTCGTCAGGAATGGGGCAAAGAAACCCTGCTTGAGGAGGATAATAATAATACCATCCATCCATACTCTGTAGGATAATACCATCCATCCATATGTAGGATTATACCATCCATCCATACTCTGTAGGATAATACCATCCATCCATACTCTGTAGGATAATACCATCCATCCATACTCTGTAGGATAATGTGGGATAATACCATCCATTCATTAATCTATAGTCTGCATGAAAAGTGCTGTCACCTGCTGCCTGCTGGACCGAAACGCCTCACCACCTCACTAAAACTCCAGCCTACTGTTTCTGAAAAGAAGCGGAGGAAGAGGGCGTAGACGCCCCTCTCCAATAATAAGAATAATAACAACCTGTTTTCTACTACGTTGGGGGCCGTACATGAAGGGTCCCATCTAAAACACAGCCTAGTCTAAATCTGTGTATATATTGAATATTGAAACCAAGTTTACATTTCATTGTCTTAGCAACACGTAAACGGTTAGGTGGTGGGGGTGGATTCTGTGGGTTTACTACAGTGCTAACCCCACTCACCCACCCCGACGACCTATCTGCAGACAACGATGAGCATTGTTGTTCTTATGGTATTATGTTGTAACTGTAGAATACGAATGAATAGAATGTGCTACTCATTCTGTTTCTATGGTTGTAATGGTCTGCCTCCAAGGGTTACGGTGGATGGAAAGGAAGGAGCCAGACTGGCTGTAGACAGACAGTGTCACCTGACCAATACGCTGCTTTAGGAAGTTTCATCCTGAATCCTTGTGTCCCCTCTGGGACAGGAAAACAAACATAAAAAAACGAGTCATCTTCTACATTACGACCCTGTTATACCAGCGCTGGGGGTTGTCAGCGGGCTCAGCCATCAGCCGCCCATCCACACACGGTTCAGCAGCATTCAACTCTCTCCAGGTTGGGGGGAGGGGGACGTAGGCCACTCCATCCAGAGTAGGTCAGTGGCACAGAGGGCCAGTAAGTAACACACCTGTGGGAGCAGGGAATGGGAGAGTCCAAGGTGGAATAGTGGTGGTGGGTGTCAGGACGCCCCCCTCTTTAAAAAGGCCGAGTCACACCATGCCAGCGCAGGCCTGAGCAATGCACAACTCCCATGTGAGGCTGCGTCACAAATGTCACCTTATGCACTAAGCAGGGAATAGGGTGCCATTTTGGGACGCAGACAGAGTAAGTGCATGGTGCCCTGTCTGTTATACACACTGTTCTTTGGCATTATCAACTCAGGAGACAGCCAGGTGGGTAGTAGTAGTAGTGTACTGACTGAGACATGTGAAAAGCTCTCAGCACAGTAGTAGTCAGAGTTTAAACAGTGAGCATTGCCAAAGGAACCTTTTCTATACATACCTATCATATGTAGAAAAGGCCTGTATATGGTATTATATATTTACGGATGAACTTTGATTTCAATACATTTTCAACCCTTCTTCGTCGCCTTCAATTATTATTTTTTTATTTTTTATTTTTTTAAACCCTGAGAAAATACTGTGGACCGCTTTTAGTACAAAATACAACTCTCTGAGACGAAAAAAAAKCAACAAATTTACAAAGAACTCAAAAAAGTAGTCAGAATCCAGAACTCTGTGCTGTAGCTGACTATACGATTCGTCTGATTGGAGCAACAATGACTCCAGAAGTTGCTTTGTTGGGGCAGCACTTTGCACAAATATGGTAGAACGGTGTGGCTTTGCATGCGGTTGGGTTGATTAATGGCAAAAGCTGCATTTACATATTTTTTTTTAGGCACTACAATTAAGGTCCGAGAAGCCCTCTGTTTCAGTACGCTTGATGGCCAACAACAGATTTTCCTTTTTTTGATTGTAACAAATCTGATTATAGAAGTGATTGATAAACTTATTTTTGGGGGAGCGACAGAAGGCACACGATAAAATACTGTTTCTCCAATGATTCAGGCCCAAACGGAAGATGAGGAGGAGTCAGTGAAGAGCTGACGTAATTATCAACCAGTATGTTTCTACAACGGCTGGATCCAGACAGAGTCGTTTAGAGTATGTGTGTGTGTGTGTGTGTGTGTGTAATGTTTGTGTAATGTGTCTGGTGTGCATGTCTGAAAGAGTGTGTGTGTTTATGCCACAATGTTTGTGTTACAGTTCCTGTTAGCTATTTGTGCTTTTAAAAGTCTAATATTTGTTTGATATTTTCTGCACATTTCTCAGAATGATGCTGAACTGAAAGGCTTTTTAAAAACATCAGATCCCAGGAATCGCCTCGCGGGATTCCATCTTACGCCAAGAGAAAGGAAGAGATTCGTCTGAACCAGCTTATAATGCCCACAAAGTATTCACCCCAATGCTAGCGGCTAGTCACCACTGACCACACCACTAGGAAGGGTTGATGACATGGTTCACCGCCATGTTATACTTCAAAATAAAAACTAAAATGTAACATTGTCCAAAATCCATTTCCTCTTTGTCTTCTTACGTCATCATACAGCATTTGTTACTTTAACAAGCACTACTAACATCTAGGGTCTCGTTGTGTATGTAGCTATCTGACTAACAGCTACGTTCAAATCCCCAGAACAGAGCAGAGAGACTGATTTAGGACTAGTGAAGTACAGAGATTTGGTTCATTAAAGCGATCTAGAATGAAAAGAACGGCATGTATAATATCAAAAGCACAGACGGACAGACAGACAGTAGCCATGGTAGCGGGAGCTGGGATGGAGCTCCGGTCAATCTGAGAAATCAGTGTGTCTTCTGGACGATGGTTTGTGTGAGCGCCTCAGTTTTTTTTCTACAACGCTAGCACGCTCCTCCTCAGCAGGTCCTCGCTCCCAGAATGCAACTGGGCCAGGCGGAGCTTGCGGCCGCTGGAGCGCGTGTCCGAGTCGCTCTGCTCGGCGTCAGAGAAGTAGCCGTCCGTCTCGGGGTCCAGCAGCGACGACGATGACGTCTCCTTCACTGGGTGGGGGTCCCTCTCTCTCTCCCTATTCAGGGGGCGCTCCACCACCTCTTTCCCCCCTCCACCCTTCCCCCGGGACTTACCCTGCCGGGGCAGGCGGAGGCGCAGGGCCGTGCGGTGACCGGGACCCCCCCCTGACCTCCCCTCAGGCACTGTCCCGGGACTAATGCAGGGCTGTGGGGGGGAGCAGGAGGCCAGAGGGGGCGGCGTGGGGGCGGACGCTGCCCCTGTACCAATGAGGCTGTCCCAGGGGCCGCGCTCCTCCGAGATGTGACAGGAGTCCATTTTGGAGGTGGGCGGCTGCGGCGGCGGGTCCAGCGGTGCCTCAGTGCTCCTGGTCTGGGGGTGGTGGTGATGGTGGTGGAGGGCCTTGGAGCCCCGGGACCTCTCCCCTCTACGGGCCCCGTGGCCTGGCCTGTCATCTGCCAGCAGAGTCCCCTTGGCTGTGGCTGTGGCTGTGGAGGAGGCGGTGGCAGCAGCAGCGGGGCTGACAGCGGTGGCAGAAGGCGGGGTGGTTGCTACGGCGGTGGAGTGTTGGGCCCGGGCTCTGGGCTTGCCCCGGGTCTTGCGGCCCAGCTGAGGGGTTTTCCAGGTGGACTTCATGGAGTGGTCCATCATAAGGCTGAGCAGGCTCTCCTCTCCCTGCAGCAGCTGGTCAGACAGCAAGCTGGCCGTCTTGTCACGGTGCTGCCCGGCGTCCAGGGCCCACTGGCTCAGCATGTCGTCAGCCGTGATCTGCACCGACTGGGCCAGCCAGCTGTCAAACAGCGAGTTGTCCAGAGGGAAGGTCTTGGGGAAACCTGGGGGAGACATGGACAGGTGAGAGGACCATAGAGGACCAGTCTAGAGCGAGGGCGTCAAACTCAATTCCAGGAGGGCCGTGTGTCTGCAAGTTTTTGTTATTTCCTTTCAATTCGTGCCCAATGAAGACCTAGACAACCAGGTAAAAAGGAGTTCTTAATTAATCATTGACCTTAACTGATCACTTAAGTAACAAGGGAGGACTGAAAACCTGCCGACACACGGCACTCCCAGGAATTGAGTTTGACACCCTTTTTATACAGATGATTCTTATATCTCATGAATGTCTATGGGAGGTTAGTAGGATCGACTGTTCCGTCCAAAACATAAAGCCTTCCGGGAGGAAGTCTGGAGCAAACCTGTAAAACATAGGAAGACACAGCGTAGGACTGGGTGACAAAGTACAGTATGGGGGATTTGTGGTCGGAGTCGTGATGCTAAACCRGACCAGACTTTCCTTCATCGAATCAATCATTTAACAGGCGGTAGGGTGTGCGTCCCAAATATCAACATATTCCCTATATGGTGCACTACTTTTAACCAGTCCCCTATGGGCCCAGGTCAAAAGTAGTGCAGTACATAGGGAAAAGGGCACATTTGGGACTCAACCCCCTATCTACCCCACTTCCTGTGTGAGTTTAAACAATGCATTAGCCCCGTTCTGCGTCTGTCTGTCTGTCTGTGCTTTGTCACCACCACCACCAGGGACGTTCACTGTCAAACGCAGCTTTTGGAGACAATGCATGCTGTGTGTGTATATAATTACGAGATTTGCATGGCTCCTCGTCTGTCATTAAGGCCCAGAGTTGGCTGCCAGAGCCTCTCTGCAGCTCGGGAACACCGATTCTCACAGGAAATAGAGGGAAGGAGGGAGAGAGGGAGGGAAACGCACTGGTGCCAGGCGGTGTCGCAAATGGGACCATATTCCCTATGTAGTGCACTACTTTTGACCAGGGCCCGTAGGGTTGCAATACATAGGCCGGGGATAGGGCGCTATTCAGAACACACCTAGAGACAGAGCTCCATCCACCACCCGTATTCCAATCCCATGAAGTCCCTCTCCCACGGTCTGGGAGATGCATCAGGGGACAGCACGCCGGGTAACACTCTCCACTCCCCGAACCCTGCCTCTAAACCAGAAACACACTGGGTTCCTGTCAACCCAAAACATCATGAGCCACTGTTCACAAAGGATTTCACACACCTTCCAACAAACAGAGCTTGAACGCACACACACGCGCGCGCATCTTTTAAAAAAGGTAGACCTGCTGAAAATACATTTAAACCCGATAGGTGTGGCGTTGTTTCAATGAGCTACAATGACCTCCTTAAATATGTGTGTCTCTGTCTGGTGTGGAGTGGTGTCTATCTCCTCAGGTGATGAGTAAGGTGCTGGCTGGCATAGGGACAGAGTATTAGCAGTGGTGCAATTGGCTCCAGCTCCACACACCCAGCCTGCCTGTTTAATGAGATGAAGCTCCTACTTAGAATAGCATTTTTAAAATCACAGTCATTAACAGAGCGGGCTAATTCCACCACAGCCCCTATTGAAGTATGGGAGGAACACAACCGAGGAGAGGAGGGATAGAGGGAGGAGAGGAGGCAGGGAGGATCAACTTGAGAGACGCTCTCTGCTGGGCATGTCAACATCTTAGCACAGAGACACGGAGGTAGGGATGTGGGGACGGAGGGAGAGAAGATTGGAAAACAAGTGTACTTCTCCCCGCAAACCGAGATGCTAGTCAGCACACCTTTTTATGGTCCATCAAAAGTACAACTAAAGTCAAGTATTCTCCGACGAGTTGCTTACGTAAAAAGACAGACCGTTTGGGTGTTTTTGTTGGACAATGCATCTCCGTTGTCATTTACCCGGCAACGGATTACTCCTATTGGAAAGGCATTGGGTCCAGTAGTGCACTAAATAGGTACTAGGGTGCTATTTGGGATGCATCCTCTACCCAGTCACCCCCCTCCTCCCCCTTCAGTCCATAAGGCACTGTGCCCACCAGGAGGTCAGGAGGAGCTGCTGTGATTGGATCAGCATCCCCAGGCCAGCCGTTTCCATGACGCAGCAACAGCACCAGCGCCTCTGCTGGAGACAGGAGACTAGAGAGGGGAGGAGGGAGGTGTGGAGGGAATGAGAGGTGGTGAAACAGAGAGAAGGGAGGAGGGAGAGAGGGGGAAACAGAGAGGAGGAGGGGGGGAATAGAGAGAAGGGGAGAGAGGAGAAACAGAAAGAAGGGGGCAGGGGGGAATAGAGAGAAGGGGAGGAGGGAGGGATGGGGGAACAGAAAGGGAGGGAGGGAGCAGAGTTGGAAAAGAGAGAAGGGAGGGCGGGGGCTGGTCGTGACCCACTCTGCTCCACCTCTCCTCTTCATCTCCAACCCACCCCGCTGCGCATGTCTGCTGGCTGCAGCCCCTCTCCTGGCTCTGCTCCTTGGACCCGGTGAAAGCAGCCCTGGGGCCTAGGCTGCTGCGGTATGGTAGCAGCCCACGCTAGGCTAGGTGAGGCCCGGTAGGGCTAGGAATGCACTGGCTGGGACAGGGCCAGACCAGGCTAAGCTACGCTAAGTAGGGCCAGGGAGGGAGGTAGGCTAAGCTACACTAGGATAGGCAGGAGGGAGGGAGGCTAAGCAAGGCTAGGATAGGCAGGGAACGGAGGGAGGGAGGGAGGCTAAGCTAGGCTAGGATAGGCAGGGACAGGAGGGAGGGAGGCTAAGCTAGGCTAGGCTAGAAAGGGCCAGGAATGCGCTGGCTGGGGCAGAGCCAGACTTGTGTTTGTGCAGGCCCCGCTACAGTGTGCCAATTGTTCTCAGGTGCCAACTGTCGCCCTGACAACCCCGCATACGCACGGAGCGAGGGAAAGAGAGGGGAGTGAGCAGTGCGAGTCAGCGACGGAGAGCACTGTAAACTCCATGCCTGAAGAACTTAGAGGCGGAAAAACAAATTAAGTGTTAAAATGATGCCCAAAGTATCAGTCTGGGGAGAGAGAGTTATTATCCAGCCCTCTCAATATCAACACCCAGAAGGTCTTGCAGTCTATTTGACCACTGTAACACTCAGAAGGTACTCTACACCACTCTGTCTGCCACCCAGGGGTCACATTACAACAGGCTTATCACGGTGGACAGATGCCAGTATCCATCCGCGTCCCAATTTGCACCCTATTCCCAAAGGGCTCTGGTCAAAACTAGTGCACTATATAGAGAAAGGGGTGCCATTTGCGACTCTCCCAGCCCCTGTCCCGCTGCCTTATCTGGAGATGCTCTCCCCTACCCTCTGACCCCCTGGGTTATCCTGTTCCGTGAGGGAAGGTCACACACACTAAAGCCCGGGGATTTAAGAGAGCAGCTCTGCCTTAGTAGGGGGGCACGTAACTGATCTGGCATCACCAAGGACTCAACTGGCATCTCTCAATGACATGGTATATCACACCAGCCAACAGGAGAGTGCAAAAAGTGTCCGGGAAGAACAATAGAATACCAGTACTACTACAGCATCCATTTCTGTTGAGAAACACAACACACACACACACACTTGGGGTTAAGTGCTTAAAGGTAGAGTTGGAGTGTATACCAACCTGCTCCTACATGGTACACATGCAGTCAGTCAGACAGAGCACTACCGAGCAGTCTGACAAAGAGCAGATGGCCTCAAAACACATACACACACACCATCCTCAGTCGCCAGCATAAAGGCTTGTCACACACAAAACCCGATCAGGTAGGCTGAGTCGATAACATCTGAGGAATCAGTCAGGCGGAGGGAAAAAACAAAACAGTCCTCCGTTACATGTTCTGTTATCACAGCACTGTGGAGCATTGATATAACTGTGAAGGACAGTCAGGAAGAAACCCGCAGCTAGCCACTGTTAAACGTGTTATTTACCTTAACCTAAAAAAGGTCAGCGCTCTGCCTACTGAAAGTGATGCTACCGTCTATCGTCGCTGTGTCGCGTGCTATAGGTGGACCCTGAAGTGTGTGTTTGCACCACCGTAGTTCTATACCGCACTGCTTATAATGTAACAATAGGTTCCCCCATGTAATAGGTATCAAACATAGGTTCCCACGTGCAAGTTCTTCACCAGGTCCACCTGTTTACTGGTTTTGGAGTGGTTAACATAACGAAAAGCTGAAAGTGAAGTATAAGGATCGGCATTGGGAAGCACCGGTCCCACGGGAGCTCTTAAGAGTCGAGGGCTCTGTGGACACACGTGGGATACGGTTCGTCTTTGGTACTGTAACCAAGGCTCGGGTCATAAAGGCTCCTCCGGCCCTGTCCATATGTCGGTTCTCAGCTCCAATAAAGGGGCCAAGCCACTCGCAATCACATCAGCGTCTTAGTCATGTCCGCTAAAAGACAGGTATTGACCCAGAAAGTTAAATATTGCAGGACAACCACAGACGTCAACATTGGCTAACAGTTTCCTAGTCGATTCCCTGTTAATGGTTCTGCAGATTCTCTAGGGATGAAGGATGCTTCTAGTTGAGTATGTGTAACCGAGGAACAACTTTTCCTCCTGAATGTTGATACTGTAAGCATCTTCATCATGACCATCAGCTGGGGAGAGTTTGGACACTGAATAGTGCCGAGCGATTAACCGAAATGTCGGTTATTTTTCGTTAAAAAAACAAACTAATTGACCGACGTCAGTTCAATTATTTGAATTCCATTTCATTCGGTTTTCCTTCTAAGCTCAATGCGCACATTGCAGTTTCCCTAGATATAAACCAGATCCAGCCTGAACTGTGCGATGTAGTAGGGAGTTGTAGTTTCCAACAGGATAATATTCTACATATTTACAACATTTTATGTGCTAAACTAACTACAATGACCACAATCCATTGCGCATCTACTTGTCCGGTCTGTGTTTCTTTTACGCCTGCTACTTAAGAGAGAAGAACATGCGATCGTGAGGTGACATAGAGAGCAGCTGTTGCTTCGAAAATACACGATCTAAGTGATTGATAGTTGGTATTCAGTAGTCATAAAAGTATGCCTCATTTACTTTGAACTACTAAAATAGTGATTTCTTTCAGACAGCATAGACAGCAGCTCTGTAGAGATGAGACGACTTAGAATGAAATCATAAAGTCATCAAATAAAACAAATATACATAACAAATTCAATATTTAATTAAATAAAGTCATGTGAATAAATGATGGTTAATAAGTGAAAAGCAGTAATGGGCAGTCACTAACATCATGGGACTTTCATTACAATTATTTTATTCTGTGTTACAGCATTCAACCAAAATAATCGAAACCGAAAACCGTGATAATTTTTTTTAAACAATCACACCGAAACAACCTCAAAATGTACTAATCGCTCAGCACTGACACCGATGTCTTCTCCAGAGATGGTATCCACAGAGGAGACCAAAGCTGCATCCTGATTCACCACACTTTGCCCWAAGTGTGCACTTGTACACCCCCAGTAATTGATTTGAATGCAACATTGTTAAATCCATGACAGGGAGTGTGCAAGTGCACACTTCAGAAGAAGGGTGTAGAATCAGCACCCAGCTCTAGATGGTGCGAGCCTGGACAAGTCTGGGGAGGTGTGATAGCAACTCAGGGGGGAGTGGGTGTTATACACGTCATCAACTCAACTGGAAACTCGCAGCACATACACAAACCCCCGTGGTGTGTCAGACCTACCTAGCTGTTTGAGGAGGGAGCCGTTGTCAGACTTCCACCTCTCTTTCTTCTTCTCCGGGCTGCTTTTCCGCCGCTCCTTCCCCTTCTCCTTCACCCCGTTCTGTCTTCCCTTATGGCCCTTCATGGTTTTCTCTGCAGAGGAAATAGAGCAACATTGAAGTGGAGCCAGCCAAGCATGAAGTCAGGGAGAGGCAGGTCAAGACCGGGATATTTTTTCTCATGAGACAGATCAACTACTGGTGTTTTTAAACTGATTGGCTGTGCCCTTGGGGACATACCGCGTGCGCCCTTGGGGACATACCGCGTGCGCCCTTGGGGACAGGGCGCACTTGGGGACGTACAGAGTGTGCCCCAAATGGCAGCCTATTCCCTATATTCTGCAGGGCTGCAGTCAAAGGTAGTGCACTATATAGGGAGCCATTTGGAACACATGCTGTGCAGCAGTTAAATACAGCTGCATAATGTAAACACAGTCATATACTGAGGAGGCTATGTAGCAGTCAATGTTTGATTTCATTATCGTAAACTAAATTGGGGGTCAGTACTAAGCAGTGAACAGTACCCTGAGGCTCCTTGTCTCCATCCTGGTTAAGTTTACCTCTCCTCCAGTCAGAGTGAACCTTACACTGAGAAACTGAGCTATCTGACCCCAGAATGGCACCTTTAACACCACCAGCTGGACTAATCGTTGTGATGAGAGAAATGACCCATCACCTGACAGACCAAACTGAGAAACTGTCCCACTTCTCAGAAACGCTCCGACCAAAGAACTCCCTCACAGTCAAAACCTTCACCATCTCTATTCACAGCTCGTGTGTAGTCATTGGGGACTGTGAGGCACAGGAAACCCACCCACACTCACAACTACAAATATGCTCACAAACAAGCACACTTACAGTAAATATACAGTACCAGTCAAAAGTTTGGACAGATACTCATTCAATCATTTCTTTATTTTTTACATTGTAGAATAATAGTGAAGACATCAAAACTATGAAATAACACATATGAAATCATGTAGTAACCAAAAAAGTGTTAAACAAATGTTATATTCTTCAAAGTAGCCACCCTTTGCCTTGACAGCTTTGCACACGCTTGGCATTCTCTCAACCAGCTTCACCTGGAATGTTTTTCCAACAGTCCTGAAGGAGTTGCTGAGCACTTGATGGCTGCTTTTCTTTCACTCTGCAGTTCAACTTATCCCAAACCATCTCAATTGGGTTGAGATCGGATGATTGTGGAGACCAGATCATCTGATGCAGCACTCCATCACTCTCCTTCTTGGTCAAATAGCCCTTACACAGCCTGGAGGTGTGTTTTGGGTCATTGTCCCGTAAAAAAAAAAAAAAGATAGCCCCACTAAGCACAAACCAGATGGGATGGCGTATCACTGCAGAATGCGGTGGCCCTTGAATTCTAAATAAATCAGACAGTGTAACCAGCAAAGCACCTTCACACCTCCTCCTCCATGCTTCACGGTGGGAACTACACATGCGGTGATCATCTGTTCACCTACTCTGTGTCTCACYAAGACATGGCGGTTAGAACCAAAAATAAAAAATTTGGACTCATCAGACCAAAGGACAGATCTCCACTGGTCTAATGTACATTGCTTGTGTTTCTTGGCTCAAGCAAGTCTTCTTCTTATTGTTGTCCTTTAGTAGTGGTTTCTTTGCAGCAATTTGACCATGAAGGCCTGATTCACACAGTCTCCTCTGAACAATGATGTTGAGATATGTCTGTTACTTGAACTCTGTGAAGCATTTATTTGGGCTGCGATTTCTGAGGCTGGTAACTCTAATGAACTTGTACTCTGCAGCAAGAGTTAACTCTAGGTCTTCTGGTTTGACTGACCTTCATGTCTTAAAGTAATGATGGACTGTTGTTTCTCTTTGCTTATTTGAGTTGTTCTTGCCATAATATGGATTTGGTATTTGACCAAATAGGCCTATCTTCTGTATACCGCCCCTACCTTGTTACAACACAACTAATTGGCTCAAAGGAGTCATAAAATGATGTAGATGAAATGAAATACAAACTAATTCACCATTAGTAAGAAGGAAAGAAATTCCACTATTTAACAAGGCACACCTGTTAATGAAATGCATTCCAGGTGACTACCTCATGAAGCTGGTTGAGAGAATGCCAAGAGTGTGCAAAGCTGTCATCAAGGCTACTTGGTGGCTACTTTGAAGAATCTCAATATATTTGGATTTGTTTAACGTTTTTTTTTGGGTTGCTTCATGATTCCATACGTCACTATTATTCCACAACGTAGAAAACAAAGAAAAACCCTTGAACGAGTAGGTGTGTCAAAACTTTTGACTGGTACTGTACATCTGCACTAGCATCTATTTGGACACACACAGAGACACAATAAACAGAGGGAGAGCACCCCGCTGAGAAACCGTCCCACTAGCTGTGCGGTTGGGTTGGTGCCCCCCCCACACTTATTGTTGGGGAACATGTTTTAACACGCTCCCGCTGCTTAGACCAACAGTGGAGCGGGTGGCGTGCACGCCTGACTTCCTCTCATGCTGGTTATAATAGAGGCTGAGTTGAGTTGTGGGGGCACTGAGGGCTCCCCAACATGCTTCCCTAGCATGGAGGAGCAGGACATGCATGGGGGGGGGGGGGGGGGCTGAGTGGTACCTCACTGTGGTCTTCCTGGAGGTTGTGTTTCACACTGAGGCTACCCTGGGTGTGGGTGTGTATACATGTGCCAGTGTGTTTCAACAATCTGTTGTGTTGGGTGTGTGCGTGCCTGAACATCGCGTAAGTGTGTGTAGGATAGAAGGTCATATGTATGAGTGTGTGTTAGCTATTTTTGTGAATATGTGTGCTGTCGGAGAAAAAAAAAACCTATTTCTGAAACGGTCCAACTTGGAGAGACATTTGGAAACGTTGTCGTCAGATCAGTTTTGTTTTTTTCTCTCCCCCTCCTCACTTCTCCCTCTCTTTCCCCTCTCATTTACATTTTCTGTTGCCGTCAGTTAGGTGCAGTGCCTCCAAGGATTCGTCTTTTTGAAGGTGTGTGTTCATTTCCTCTCTTTCTGGGAGCACTCAGGTGCGGTGGTGTGTGTGTGTGTGTGTGGTGTGTGTGTGTGTGTGTGTGTGTTGTGTGTGTGATGTGTTGTGTAAAAGAGTAAGTGGTGTTTGTGTTTGTTGCACCGTGCCCCACTTCTTACCTGCGCTCATTAGCACGACACCAAAGCGTCTTTACACTCCCTCTACCACTTCCTCTCCTTCTCTCTCATGCTCCTCTACCACTTCCTCCTCTCTCCATGCCTCCCTCTCCACTTCCTCTCCTTCTTCTCATGCCTCTCCACTTCTCTCTCTTCTCTCTCATGCTCCCTCTACCACTTCCTCTCCTTCTCTCTCATGCTCCCTCTACCACTTCTCTTCCTTCTCTCTCATGCTCCCTACCACTTCCTCTCCTTCTCTCTCATTGCTCCCTCTATCCCACTTCCTTCCTCCTTCTCTTCTCATGCTCCCTCTCTCTCTAGAAGACAGAGAGCTCACCCAGAGTCCCTCCACACACACTTCTACAGAAGGTAAGCCAGTAGAAAGGAACCTTTAAGACTTGACTTGAATATCCCCTAGACAGATAAAAATCTTGCGTTCCATATATGCACCCTATGCTAAACGCAACAGTTTTTGACCAGGGCCCATAGGGAACAGGGGGCATTTGGGACTCTCCCTGACCCTATTACACGCCCTCAGTCATGTAGTAGTTGCCAGTGTAGTAGTAGTCACTGCAGTGTCCATGTCCTCCCTCTGGCCCGTACGGGACCCATAGTAACCACACTCAGAGGCGTGACAAAAGTCTTTACACACTACTCCCACTTGCCAAGTAAAGGGCCAGGGCAAAGAGTCTGAGGGTTTCCCTGTGTGTCTGTCAGAGAAGGGAAACGGAGCCACCTGTTCACAAATAATAGCCAGGACTCTCTGGAGTCTAGAGAGGAGAAACTAGAGAAAGAAGTGTGTGTGTCTTGGAAAAGGGAGGGGTGGGTTTGGTGGGAATTTATGTGCTACTTAATCATTTGACAAGAGGAAATGGCTATGTGTTAGTTCAGGTGTGTTGTTGGAGTGGGATCTGTCTATGTGCTGGAAAAGGAAGGTGTATTGTTGTTGTGAGAGTCTTGCGTGTGTGTCCTTGTACTATGTCTGTGTGCACACTTGTCGTCGGTGTGTGTGTGTGTGTGTGTGTGTGTGTGTGTGTTGTGTGTGTGTGTGTGTTGTGGTGTGGTGTGTGTGGTTGTTTGTGCTGTGAGCGTCGGGTGTGTATGTTGTGGTTAGACTGGGGAGTTGTACGAGTCTCTCCAGCCGGTACTCAATTTGCAGTGTTCATCATTCCTGAGCTCCCAAAGCCCGCTGATGTGTAGTAGGACCTCCCAACTGCACTTCTCAGCGCTATCAGGGGCCTGTGTTGGCTGCCCGGCGCTAAGCAGCCATATCTATTCACACATGGAAATGAGGGGCCGACACAGAGCCGGGGGAGGGGACAGATAGCTCCGTGATAGAACACACTGCTTCAGTGGATGCGGCCCAAATGGCACCCTACACCCTATGTGGCGCACTACTTTTCACCAGGGCACCCGTGGGCCCTGGTCAAAAGTTGCACACACTAGGAAGGGAGTAGGGGGCCATTTGGGACGCAGCAGACAGGGCCTCTGCCTGCACCCTGCTCGCTTAGATGGAGAAAGATGGGGCTGTCAGTATCATAATGACTGGGCGACCTCTCTCATATCCCTCTCTTTGCCTCTACATCGCTCTACTTCTCTCCTTTTTTCTCTCTCTACATCGCTCTCCCTCTTTCTCTACTTCTCTCCTTTTTTCTCTCTCTACATCTCTCCTCTCTCTCTCAATTCAATTTCAACGTACGGGCTTTATTGGCATGGGAAACATGTTAACATTGCCAAAGCAATTGAAGTAGATAATAAACAAAAGTGAAATAAACAAAAATTAACAGGAAACATCACACTCACAGAAGTTCCAAAAGAATAAAAGACATTTCAAATGTCATATTATGTCTATGTACAGTGTTGTAACGATGTGCAAATAGTTGAAATACAAAAGGAAAAATAATAAACAAATATGGGATGTATTTAGAATGGTGTTTGTTCTTCACTGGTTGCCCTTTTCTTGTGGCAACAGGTTGCACATCTTGCTGCTGTGATGGCACACTGTGGTATTTCACCCAGTAGATATGAGAGTTTATCAATTTTTTATTTATTTTTTGAATTCTTTGTGGATCTGTGTAATCTGAAGGAAATATGCATCTCTAATATGGTCATACATTTGGCAGGAAGTGCAGCTCCGTTTCCACCTCATTTTGTGGGCAGTGTGCACATAGCCGGTCTTCTCTTCAGAGCCAGGTCTGCCTACGGCGGCCTTTCTCAATAGCAAGGCTATGCTCACTGAGTCTGTACATAGTCAAAAGCTTTCCTTAAGTTTGGGTCAGTCACAGTGGTCAGGTAATTTCTCTCCCTCTTCTTCTCTATGAATCTCCCTCCCTCCCCAGCTCACAATAACCATCAGTTAGCCTGTCACCACGGGAGAGACGGGTTTTCTTTCCACAKGTCACGGCAAGACTCCCAACACAGAACACTGGGCTATTCCCATGTTCCACATGCCCAGCAGACGTACAGCCAACCAACGCCGAGTATAGCCAGAGCGCATAGCACGGTATGCGTCCCAAATGGTGCCCTTATTCCCTAGGTAGTGTACTACTTTTGCCCAGAGCCCTATGMGCCCTGGTCAAAAGTAGTACACTATGGGGAATAGGGTGCCAATGGGGAAGCAGGCCATGTCTGGATGATCTCAGCTTCCACAGTGATAGCATATTGCTTTGTGTCTACCATCTAGTCCTGAGAGTGAATCCACTAGGCGGAGTCACTGGGCTTTGAGGGCTGAACGCAGCCTAAGCTGAAGAGCAGCAGTCCATGTAGGCACCAACTCAGGGAGGGCCCTGCCCACCTGCCTCTGCAAAACTGGGACGGGCTCGGTTCAAATACTTTACACGTGCATCCTTCCCTCCCTCCCTCCTTCCTTGAAGTCACATGGGAATGGAATGGAAACCTGAAGTATTCCCTAAATCATGACCAAGGGTTCCATCCCATATTACCTCAAGGAGGGAAGGATGCATGTTTAACATATTGAACAAGGAGATAAGGGTGCATTTTGAAAGTATTAGAACAGGGCTACATACTGCTGTCCTGAATTCACCCTCGTTGAGGTTATAACAGGAAGGAAGTCACAGCAGTGTAATACTGTATGTATGTCTGTTTCTGTCAAACACAGCCCTACACTGCAGCTGGTGGCTTGTGTTTGGGCTCTCTGATCGTGTGCGTGCGGGTGTGTGTGTGTTTGTGCCACTCACCTCCAGCTAGGTCCTCCTCCAGCAGCTGGATCTGCAGGTGGAAAATCTTCTCCTGGAGGTCACACAGGGAACTCTTCATCTTCTCCCGCCGAGTGACCATGTAGCACAGGTTCCTCACCTGCACAACCCAGCAGACAGAGAGACACACGTCAACACCCTGAGACAGAAGAGACACACGTCACACCCCAGAGACAGAGAGACACACACGTCACACCGAGACAGAGAGACACACACCGTCACACCAGACGACAGAGAGACACACCCCAGAGACAGACGGAGGACCTAACACCCCCCAAGAGGAACAGGGAAGGAGCACACACACCCAGAAGACGAAGGAGACCACACCAGATATTCGAATAGAGCAACACAGCCAGAGACAGAGGAGGACACACGTCAACACGTCAGAGACAGATGAGACACAACCCAGAACGGATGTAGACACGACTCACACCCAGAGACAGAGACACACGGACTAGAGAGACAGAGAGGAACCCACCCTAGAGGCAGAGAGACACTACGCAAGTACAGAGCGACACCACCCAGAAGACAGAGAGACAACCGTACACCCAGATAGACAAGAGCACACCCAAGTACGACGAGACACACCCAGAGACAGATAGACATAAAGAAAAAAAAACAGGCCTCACCAGAGAGCGAACACACCCAATATGAGAGATAGAACATCCCAGGAGCGAGAGAGACACACTCCACAGGAACTAAAGACACGCCGCAGCAGACGAGAGAGACACCCAGAGACAGAGAGACACCACCTCGAGACATGAGAGACGAAGAGACCAGAGAAGAGAGACCCTCGTCAACACTCCAAGATGATACAAAGAGACACAAGCCAGACGCAGAGACCACCAGCGTACAGAGGAGAACACCCCAGAGACCGCGGACTAGACTATCACCGTCCCACCCCAAAGACAGAAAGAGCACCGGCAGAGACACACACAGAGACCGGAGAGAGCAGACACTACGGAGGCCCAGAGAGACACACGTTAACAACAGTCCTCTGGAGCCCATATACAAACCAGGGGTTGGATCTATGTGAGTGAGAGAAAGTGCTCCTGCCATTATGATATGCTCACCTGTCCAGCTCCTCCTCTCTGTCTTTATTTCAGTGTCTCAACTCTCCTCCAGATCTGCGGGTAGATGATAGGGGTAACTTAACTGCAGCCAAGGGTAGGAACCAGCTGACTAAATTCTCTTAGCAGCATCACCCCCCCCCATCCAACTCTCACCCTGTCAAATCACTTTCATATGTTTCATGTGTGTTTATGGGTGCCTGGTTTGGCAGTGGGACAAACCGAAGGGTTCAGTGTGTGTGTGTAGTGTGTGTGTGTGTGTTGGTGTGTGTGTGTGTGTGTGGTGTTGTGTGTGTGTGTGTGTGTGTGTGTGTGTGTGTGGTGGAGAGCTGGAGCGACTTAACGCGCATCGAC